>NC_090439.1:191051896-191352563 GCF_031143425.1 Pleurodeles waltl | reverse complement strand
AGAATCCTCAGCAAACCTCAGATTTTAGCTTAGCATTTCTGTGTGGGATCACTGCACTGGGACACATTTCATACCATCCAATGTTCCCCTCAGTCTCCCGGTAAAATTATACCTCATTTGTGTAGGTGGGCAAGTGCTTGTGAAAGGGAAGAGCCAACAACATGTCGATATTGAGGGGGGAACAAAGGGGGTCCAAAAGGGCAGTTTGCCCAAAAAATTTTTAGGCTGACAAGTGCAGCAAAATTTTTAGCGATATAGACGAGACAATGCTGGGTGGTAGGAATTTTGTGGATTTCTGCAGATTTCGTAAGGTTCCATCACAAAAACGTGGGAAAAATGTGTGATTTCCAGCAAAGTTGGAGGTTTGCAGGGGATTGTGGGTACAAAAATGGTGCGGGTGCATGTGAAACACACTAGTCTGGAATCACCCAGATGTCTAGTTTTCAGATGTGTCTAGGTCTTGTGTATTTTTCTACATGGCAGCGTCCCAAAGTCCATAAAGTGCAGCCCTCACCATTCCAAGTGGGGCCGATTTTGAGAGTAAGCCAAGTTCTCATGGCCCAAATGTAAAACTAAGACCCAAAATAATCAAATGCCTTCTTGCTTGCTGTGGGATAAGATGTTTTAGAGTGCGTGGGAGAGCTGAAAGACTGTTACCCCCTTCAGTTGAGGTGGGGGCGTAACCAGGCCCATACTGGTTGGTAGCCACCACCCCAATTTAAATTTTAAATTTTTAATTCCCTGGCATCTAGTAGACTTTCTGCCCTCCCCCTGGAGTGTGGATCAGGGCTAATTGCCCCATCTGCCCACCTGTGGGCAGAACAACTTTGGCCCCATTTATTTGGGGTGTGGGTGGGGGTATGGCCATACCCCCAGCCTCTTATTTTGGGAAAAAAAACTTCCCTGGCCTCTGGTGGGCTTTCTGCCCCCCCCTTGGGGCAAATGGGCCTTCCAAAAATAGGCCGATCTGCCCCCATTGTGGGCAGATATGGCCAACAGTAATGTGCTCCCATGGGGAGCGACCCTTACCCAAGGGGGCTGCCTCCCTAAAGAAAACACAGCCATACAGACACCAATCCCTGGTGCCTAAGTGGTTTCTGCCCCCATGGGGGCAGATTGGCCTGACAAAAACTGGCCGATCTGCCCCCAAAGGGGGCAGAAATGGTCTAAATACAATTTGCCCCCCAGGGGAGCGACCCTTGCCTAATGGGACGTTCCCCATCTCCAAAAAAAATAAACACAAAAAAACAATTTTTTTTTTTAGCCCTGGTGCCTAGAGGTTTCTGCCCCCCCGGGGGCAGATCGGCCTAATAACAATAGGCCGATCTGCCCCCAGGGGGGACAGAAATGACCTAAAATAAATTTGACCCCCCGCCCTTGCCTACGGGGCCGCTCCCCTTGCATGACATTGGCGCAAAAAAAAAAAACCCCGGTGCCTAGTTGTTTCTGCCCCCTTGGGGGCAGATTGACCTAAAATCGGCCGATCTGCCCCCAAGAGGGGCAGAAATAGTCTAAATACAATTTTCCCCCCAGGGGAGCGACCATTGCCTAATGGGTCGCTCCCCATCTCTAAAAACAAAAAAAACACACAAAAAAACATTAGCCGTGGCGCCTAGAGGTTTCTGCCCCCCCTGGTGGCAGATCGGCCTAATAACAATAGGCCAATCTGCCCCCAGGGGGGGGGAGAAATGGCCTAAAATAAATTTGCCCCCCCCCTAACCCCCAAGCCCCCCCAGGAGCGACCCTTGCCTACGGGGTCGCTCCCCTTGCGTGACACTGGCGCAAAAAAAAATCCCCGGAGCCTAGTTGTTTCTGCCCCCTTGGGGGCAGATTGACCTAAAATCAGCTGATCTGCCCCCAAGGGAGGCAGAAATGGTTTAAATACAATTTGCCCCCCAGGGGAGTGACCCTTGCCTAATGGGTCGCTCCCCATCTCTTAAAAACAAACAAGCAAAAAAAAAAAATAATAATTAAATTTTTTTTTAGCCCTGGCGCCTAGAGGTTTCTGCCCCCTAAGCCCCCCCCCCCCTCAGGAGCGACCCTTGCCTACGGAGTCGCTCCCCTTGCGTGACATTGGCGCAAAAAAACCAATACCCCGGTGTGCCTAGTTGTTTCAGCCCTAAAATCGGCCGATCTGCCCCAAAGGGGAGCACAAATGGTTGAAATACAATTTGCCCCCCCCCCCGGGGAGCAACCCTTGCCTAATGAGTCGCTCCCCATCTCTAAAAAAAAAGAAAAAATTTGCCCTGTCGCCTAGAGGTTTCTGGCCCCCCCTGGGGGCAGATCGGCCTAATAACAATAGGCCGATCAAATGGAATAAAATTAATTTGCCCCCCAACCCCCACCCGGGAGCGACCTTTGCCTATGGGGTCACTCCCCTTGCGTGACATTGGCGCAAAAAAAAGATCCCAGGTGCCTAGTGGTTTGGGGGCAGATTGACCTAAAATCGGGCCGATCTGCCCACAAAGGCGGCAGAAATGGCCTAAATACAATTTGCCCCTCCAGGGGAGCGACCCTTGCCTAAGGGGTCACTCACCATTTGTAAAACAACAACAACAACAAAAATCCCCGGTGCCTAGTGGTTTCTGCCCCCCTTGGGGACAGAACGGCCTAATTAAAATAGGCTGATCTGCCCCAGGGGGGGGGAGAAATGGCCTAAAATAAATTTGCCACCCCCACCCCCCAAGCCCCCCCAGGAGCGACCCATGCCTACGGGGTCGCTCCCCTTGCGTGACACTGGCGCAAAAAAAAAACCCCGGTGCCTAGTTGTTTCTGCCCCCTTGGGGGCAGATTGACCTAAAATCAGCCGATCTGCCCCCAAGGGAGGCAGAAATGGTTTAAATACAATTTGCCCCCCAGGGGAGCGACCCTTGCCTAATGGGTCGCTCCCCATCTCTTAAAAAACAAACAAAAAAACAAAAAATTGCCCTGGCGCCTAGAGGTTTCTGCCCCCTAAGCCCCCCCCCTCGGGAGCGACCCTTGCCTACGGGGTCGCTCCCCTTGCGTGACATTGGCGCAAAAAAAACAATACCCCGGTGCCTAGTTGTTTCAGCCCTAAAATCGGCCGATCTGCCCCAAAGGGGGGCACAAATGGTCGAAATACAATTTGCCCCCCAGGGGAGCAACCCTTGCCTAATGGGTCGCTCCCCATCTCTAAAAAAACAAACAAACAAAAAAAAAATTGCCCTGTCGCCTAGAGGTTTCTGGCCCCCCTGGGGGCAGATCGGCCTAATAACAATAGGCCGATCAAATGGAATAAAATAAATTTGCCCCCCAACCCCCACCCGGGAGCGACCTTTGCCTATGGGGGTCACTCCCCTTGCGTGACATTGGCGAAAAAAAAAGACCCCAGGTGCCTAGTGGTTTGGGGGCAGATTGACCTAAAATCGGCCGATCTGCCCACAAAGGCGGCAGAAATGGCCTAAATACAATTTGCCCCTCCAGGGGGAGCGACCCTTGCCTAAGGGGTCACTCACCATTTGTAAAACAACAACAACAACAAAAATCCCGGTGCCTAGTGGTTTCTGCCCCCCCTTGGGGACAGAACGGCCTAATTAAAATAGGCTGATCTGCCCCCAGGGGGGGGAGAAATGGCCTAAAATAAATTTGCCACCCCCACCCCCCCAAGCCCCCCCAGGAGCGACCCATGCCTACGGGGTCGCTCCCCTTGCGTGACACTGGCGCAAAAAAAAAAACCCCGGTGCCTAGTTGTTTCTGCCCCCCTTGGGGGCAGATTGACCTAAAATCAGCCGATCTGCCCCCAAGGGAGGCAGAAATGGTTTAAATACAATTTGCCCCCCAGGGGAGCGACCCTTGCCTAATGGGTCGCTCCCCATCTCTTAAAAAATAAAAAATAAAAAAAAAATTGCCCTGGCGCCTAGAGGTTTCTGCCCCCTAAGCCCCCCCCCCCCTCGGGAGCGACCCTTGCCTACGGGGTCGCTCCCCTTGCGTGACATTGGCGCAAAAAAAACAATACCCCGGGGTGCCTAGTTGTTTCAGCCCTAAAATCGGCCGATCTGCCCCAAAGGGGGGCACAAATGGTCGAAATACAATTTGCCCCCCAGGGGAGCAACCCTTGCCTAATGGGTCGCTCCCCATCTCTAAAAAAACAAACAAACAAAAAAAAAATTGCCCTGTTGCCTAGAGGTTTCTGGGCCCCCCTGGGGGCAGATCGGCCTAATAACAATAGGCCGATCAAATGGAATAAAATTAATTTGCCCCCCAACCCCCACCCGGGAGCGACCTTTGCCTACGGGGTCACTCCCCTTGCGTGACATTGGCGCAAAAAAAAGACCCCAGGTGCCTAGTGGTTTGGGGGCAGATTGACCTAAAATCGGCCGATCTGCCCACAAAGGCGGCAGAAATGGCCTAAATACAATTTGCCCCTCCAGGGGAGCGACCCTTGCCTAAGGGGTCACTCACCATTTGTAAAACAACAACAACAACAAAAATCCCCGGTGCCTAGTGGTTTCTGCCCCCCTTGGGGACAGAACGGCCTAATTAAAATAGGCTGATCTGCCCCCAGGGGGGGGAGAAATGGCCTAAAATAAATTTGCCACCCCCACCCCCCAAGCCCCCCCAGGAGCGACCCTTGCCTACGGGGTCGCTGCCCTTGCGTGACACTGGCGCAAAAAAAAATCCCCGGTGCCTAGTTGTTTCTGCCCCCTTGGGGGCAGATTGACCTAAAATCAGCCGATCTGCCCCCAAGGGAGGCAGAAATGGTTTAAATACAATTTGCCCCCCAGGGGAGCGACCCTTGCCTAATGGGTCGCTCCCCATCTCTTAAAAAACAAACAAAAAAAAAAAAAAAATTGCCCTGGCGCCTAGAGGTTTCTGCCCCCTAAGCCCCCCCCCCCTCGGGAGCGACCCTTGCCTACGGGGTCGCTCCCCTTGCGTGACATTGGCGCAAAAAAACAATACCCCGGTGCCTAGTTGTTTCAGCCCTAAAATCGGCCGATCTGCCCCAAAGGGGGGCACAAATGGTCGAAATACAATTTGCCCCCCAGGGGAGCAACCCTTGCCTAATGGGTCGCTCCCCATCTCTAAAAAAAAAAAAAAAAAAAAAAAAAAATTGCCCTGTCGCCTAGAGGTTTCTGGCCCCCCTGGGGGCAGATCGGCCTAATAACAATAGGCCGATCAAATGGAATAAAATAAATTTGCCCCCCAACCCCCACCCGGGAGCGACCCTTGCCTACGTGGTCACTCCCCTTGCGTGACATTGGCGAAAAAAAAAGACCCCAGGTGCCTAGTGGTTTGGGGGCAGATTGACCTAAAATCGGCCGATCTGGCCCCAAAGGCGGCAGAAATGGCCTAAATACAATTTGCCCCTCCAGGGGAGCGACCCTTGCCTAAGGGGTCACTCTCCATTTGTAAAACAACAACAACAACAAAAATCCCCGGTGCCTAGTGGTTTCTGCCCCCCTTGGGGACAGAACGGCCTAATTAAAATAGGCTGATCTGCCCCCAGGGGGGGGAGAAATGGCCTAAAATAAATTTGCCCCCCCACCCCCCAAGCCCCACCAGGAGCGACCCTTGCCTATGGGGTCGCTCCCCTTGTGTGACACTGGCGCAAAAAAAAATCCCTGGTGCCTAGTTGTTTCTGCCCCCTTGGGGGCAGATTGACCTAAAATCAGCCGATCTGCCCCCAAGGGAGGCAGAAATGGTTTAAATACAATTTGCCCCCCAGGGGAGTGACCCTTGCCTAATGGGTCGCTCCCCATCTCTTAAAAAACAAACAAAAAAACCAAAAAATTAGCCCTGGCGCCTAGAGGTTTCTGCCCCCTAAGCCCCCACCCCTCGGGAGCGACCCTTGCCTACGGGGTCGCTCCCCTTGCGTGACATTGGTGCAAAAAAAAAAAATACCCCGGTGCCTAGTTGTTTCAGCCCTAAAATCGGCCAATCTGCCCCAAAGGGGGGCACAAATGGTCGAAATACAATTTGCCCCCCAGGGGAGCAACCCTTGCCTAATGGGTCGCTCCCCATCTCTAAAAAAACAAAAAAACAACAAAAAAAATTGCCCTGTCGCCTAGTTGTTTCTGCCCCCTTGGGGGCAGATTGACCTAAAATTGTCCGATCTGCCCCCAAGAGGGGCAGAAATGGTCTAAATACAATTTGCCCCCCAGGGGAGCGACCATTGCCTAATGGGTCGCTCCCCATCTCTAAAAACAAAAAAAAATTTAAAAAACACACAAAAAAAATTAGCCGTGGCGCCTAGAGGTTTCTGCCCCCCCGGTGGCAGATCGGCCTAATAACAATAGGCCAATCTGCCCCCAGGGGGGGGAGAAATGGCCTAAAATAAATTTGCCCCCCCACCCCCCAAACCCCCCCCATGAGCGACCCATGCCTACGGGGTCGCTCCCCTTGCGTGACACTGGGGCAAAAAAAAATCCCCGGTGCCTAGTTGTTTCTGCCCCCTTGGGGGCAGATTGACCTAAAATCAGCCGATCTGCCCCCAAGGGAGGCAGAAATGGTTTAAATACAATTTGCCCCCCAGGGGAGCGACCCTTGCCTAATGGGTCGCTCCCCATCTCTTAAAAAACAAACAAACAAAAACAAAAAATTAGCCCTGGCGCCTAGAGGTTTCTGCCCCCTAAGCCCCCCCCCTCGGGAGCGACCCTTGCCTACGGGGTCACTCCCCTTGCGTGACATTGGCGCAAAAAAAACAATACCCGGTGCCTAGTTGTTTCAGCCCTAAAATCGGCCGATCTGCCCCAAAGGGGGGCACAAATGGTCGAAATACAATTTGCCCCCAAGGGGAGCAACCCTTGCCTAATGGGTCGCTCCCCATCTCTAAAAAAAAAAGAAATTGCCCTGTCGCCTAGAGGTTTCTGGCCCCCCTGGGGGCAGATCGGCCTAATAACAATAGGCCAATCAAATGGAATAAAATAAATTTGCCCCCAACCCCCACCCGGGAGCGACGCTTGCCTACGGGGTCACTCCCCTTGCGTGACATTGGCGCAAAAAAAAGACCCCAGGTGCCTAGTGGTTTGGGGGCAGATTGACCTAAAATCGGCCGATCTGCCCCCAAAGGCGGCAGAAATGGCCTAAATACAATTTGCCCCTCCAGGGGAGCGACCCTTGCCTAAGGGGTCACTCACCATCTGTAAAACAACAACAACAACAAAAATCCCCGGTGCCTAGTGGTTTCTGCCCCCCTTGGGGACAGAACGGCCTAATTAAAATAGGCTGATCTGCCCCCCAGGGGGGCAGAAATGGCCTAAAATAAATTGGCCCCCCAGGGGAACGACCCATGCCTAAGGGGTCGCTCCCTTAGCGTGAAATTCACGGAGAAAAAAAAAACTCCCTGGTGTCTAGTGGTTTCTGTCCCCCTTGGGGGCAGATTGGCCTCATAAAAATAGGCCAATCTGCCCCCAAGGGGGGCAGAAATGGCCTAAATGTAATTTGCCCCCTAGGGGAGCTACCCTTGCCTAAGGGGTCTCTCCCCACCTCTAAAAACAAAAATAAAACAAAAACAAAACAAACAAAAAAATGATCCCTGGTGCCTAGAGGTTTCTGCCTCTAGGGGGGCAGAAAAGGCCTTAAAAAAAAAATGCCCCCCCTGGGAGCGACCCTTGCCCAAGGAGTCGCTCCCTTATGCCAATTTCCACACTTAAAAAAAATCCCCGGTGCCTAGTGGTTTCTGCCCCCCTTGGGGACAGAACGGCCTAATTAAAATAGGCTGATCTGCCCCCCAGGGGGGCAGAAATGGCCTAAAATAAATTTGCCCCCCAGGGGAACGACCCTTGCCTAAGGGGTCGCTCCCTTTGCGTGAAATTCACAAAGAACAAAAAAACTCCCTGGTGTCTAGTGGTTTCTGTCCCCCTTGGGGGCAGATTGGCCTCATAAAAATAGGCCAATCTGCCCCCAAGGGGGGCATAAATGGCCTAAATGTAATTTGCCCCCTAGGGGAGCTACCCTTGCCTAAGGGGTCGCTCCCCACCTCTAAAAACAAAAATAAAACAAAAACAAAACAAACAAAAAAAAATGATCCCTGGTGCCTAGAGGTTTCTGCCTCTAGGGGGGCAGAAAAGGCCTTAAAAAAAAAATGCCCCCCCTGGGAGCGACCCTTGCCCAAGGAGTCGCTCCCTTATGCCAATTTCCACACTGAAAATAAATCCCTGGTGTCTAGTGGGCGTGTCAAAAGCCGGATTGTTTACAATCCGGCTTTTGAAACGCTGAGAGAGACTTCAAAGGGAAGGAAATTAATTTCCTTCCCTTTGAAGCCTCTCCGGCCTCCTCCACGTGATCGGAAGAGAAATGCTTTGTATTTCTCTTCTGATCGTGCTGGAAGCTGGGCTTCCAGCACGATGGAGGAGGCCTCTGTGATTGTCAGCATGCGATGCGCGCTGACGTCACAGGGAGGGGGGTGGGGGGTTGGGGGTGGAAGGGATTCCCCTTCCATCAATGACTGGGGTGTGTGGGTGGGGGGCCCATGGGGGGAGCGCCCCGGTTCCCAGGTGCATGACGAAGTGATCTCGTCCAAGGCATCCGGGAACCGGTGCCTTGGACGACATCACCTCGTCCAAGGCACAGAAGCGGTTAATGTTCCACATCATGTCCTATCATGCTGCTTCCATGATTCGTAGTATAAAGTGGAGGGGTAACTGTGCAAAGTCACTATAAAGTGCAACAATGGCATTAAAAATATTGAACTGCATCAGACTTGACTTTTTGCCCATGTTTCCTTCACATTGCAACATTCTAAATCTTTGTCTGATAGCAACCAGTGCACTTTTATGATAAATTTTACGAAGGCCGCAAGAATTTGGGGCATTCACCTTTTAGACAAAAGAGTAAGGTATGATGGCATTTTCTGATTAAAACAGTTGTGCAGCAAAGCCTTGCGTTCAGTCAGAAGCTTGGGGCAAATTGATATGATGTGAGTCAGGCTTTCTGTATATTGATGACAAAGCCTGCACTTGGAACAAAGAGGTTTTGTTGACCATATGGGCAGGCAGTAGGTAGTCTGACACAGCCTGAAATGCAGATGAAACAACTTGATTTAAAAAAAGAATCTCATTAAAGCAATTAAATATGATTGCGGGTGAGATCGTTTATAAGAGTCAATGACTGTCCATTCATGCTTCTTTTGCTAAAATATTCCTTATCCCTTTTCCATGAGATCTTCTTTATTTGTTTTTTTAAAGATGCTTTGAAGGGATAATGCGGGAATGTATATTTGCATAGGTCATTTGCCTCAAGGACGTTCAAGGCCAGATCAAAAGACCACGCCCAGCAATTTGAATTTCTCTCCATATCTGGGAATGCAGTGCCACCTGATCAGACAGCCCTAATAGTGACATGTACTTGAGTAGGGAGCCATGTTGAGCTAACACCTGTCTAAGCAGGCCAAATTCCATTTGCAACTGGCCCAGGGAAGTGTTTGCGTTTGTCAAAGAAGAATACGAAAAGATTTACTTTGTGCAGAATTGAGAAAGGACCCAAACTTCCCTGGGAAAGCCAATGAGACAAAACTAATTGTTGGAGTAAGTTTGGCTTTTATCACTGTAAGAAGAGGCACCAGAGTTGGGGTTTGCAATTTGTACTGTAAGGATTGAAAAGTTGCAATTAAGGAGGACATCTTTGGCTTTAGTGAGTTTAGGTGCAAATGGTAAGAAAGGCAATCCTGCAGCCAGACACTGAGATATTTATTCCAAGAGCTTCTTGAGACTGGCAGGTCACCCAGGAACTAGCTACCTTTCTTCCTGAACTTCCTTCCGAACACCACGATCTGAGTTTTTGTAAGATTCACCACCATTTCATTTTCAACACAATAAGTATGGAGATTGTTTAATAGTCTCTAAAGCGAAATGCCAGGCAAGTTCATCAGAACTACATCATCAGCATACTATAATGAAGTCACCTGGCAATGACCCACCTTGGTGGATGTGATGTTGCTGTGCCAAGATGTGCATTTAAATCCATTATAAAAAGATTGAAAAGTATTGGGACCAGAATGCACCCTTGTTTCAAGCTCCTCTCAACTTTTATTTTGGTCAACAAGCGAGTGTTAGAACTAAGATTGACCTTTGTTCAATTGTTGAATATAAAAATTGGATGTTGCATAATAATTTTGCAGAGATTTTCCAGTGGCCCAACTTTCTCCATAGGAGATCACGTTTGACATGATCAAAGGTTTTAGAGAAGTCCACAAAGCAAGTTTATAGAGGCTGTTTTTCGTTGATGATGTATTGCTCAGCAATCACAGAGAAACTGACTAAATTACCTGCGGTACTAGATTTAGCCTTGAAACCAGCTTGGTTGGAGGTAATTAATTTTTCTCTTTCTGCTCAGTCTTCCAACTCAGCCAGTATCAAGCTAGCAAAATCTTTGAGTACACATCTAAAGGGGCAATCATACAATAGCTGTCGGGGAGGCATGTGAGCCTTTTTTGTAAATAGGCTGGAAGACCGAGCCACGCCATGATTCTGGAACTATCTTCTCAAAAAGACAGAATTGAATAAAGAGTGAAAACGTGCACACCAAAAATCACATTATTTTTTAAAAATAGCTGCAGGAAGCCTATTTGTTGACATGATTGCCAGTTGTGGCAAATGGATCTCCATCCAGCTGGCGAATTAGAAAAAAAGGAGATTTACCACTATTACATTTGCAAGTTTGCACAATGTCTATACAGTCATGTTCAGTTTGGGATCTTTTTGCTGACCAGGCTGCCTTTTTATATATTTTGCATAGTTCACTGAATTTGCTGCACTGGAATCCAAGATCAGGATGGGTATTAATGGCTTTCATTTTGGTTTATATTGTTGGACATTGGAGCTTTAATGATTTTGAATACCAATTTCTGTTTTTCCTTGGGCGACATCTCTGTAGGGGCTGCTTGATAGATTTTAAGAAAGGAGTTTTAAAATCATTCTGAGTCTTTTACCAATCCCTAAATGGAGCATCAAGGAAACAGTTTAGTCTTGTGCTTGTCTGCAATTCTACAATTATGTCATGCCCTAGCTGCCAATATTCCCCCGAACACCAAAATCCCAGAGTACAACCCCCTTCAAGCCAGATTATTGACAGGGTGTATTGTCAGGGGCACCATTTCCCAAGTTTACCACTTCCTTATTGTGAATTCCGGAGCCATTTTAATACACTTCAACGTTGTTGGGAAAGGTGGGTTGGTGAACTGGATGAGGCAGACTGGAGAGATGCTAGGCTGGCCCCAATGTATGCTGGCCACCTGCACGAACCTTCGATTGATTCAACTAAACTATCTCCACATGACATTCATGACCCTACTACGACTCCATCTAACTGATTTTTACCATGTGGTTTGGGCCTTCCCTGTGATGACATTCTACTGGCAGAGTATACAGCAAGAACTCTCAGGGGTGGTGGGACAGCCACTTGCTCTCTCTCCTAGAATGGCCCTATTGGGAAATATGGATGATCTTGTTGGCCCACGAGTGAACTGTATGTTTATTGGGGTCGCCTCTTTGGTTGCTAAGTTTGATACTGCCCGAACGGGCCACTCCCCACATGTGCCCTCCTTGGCGTAAAGAAGGGCGGGTGTGGACTGATGCGCCCAGCTTGAGGAGCCTATCTGTGCTGCATGAGGCTGTCTGCAAAAGCATGAAAAGTTTTAGGGGAAGTGGGGGGCCTATCATGGTTTGGACATGTAACTCTTGACTACAACATCTGTACTCTAGAGATATTCTGCAAAGGCTTGTGTAAAATTGCCTGCGGACCTGTAAAACAACAATAAATATTATGTTTAAAAAAATCACGTAAATGTCAGTGCAAACAAGCATTAAATGGTAAAGTTTGAAAACTTTTGAAACTTTTAAAGAGTTATATTTGGTTACTCTTGCCTGGACTGAGGGGCCAATTGAGGCAGAGAGAAGGTCAGGTAGGCCAATAAGGAATATTTTAACATTTACATTGTAACCAAACCAGTCTCAAGTCCAGTTCTACACTTTACACAAATAACACCATATGCGTCAATGGAGTGGTCCTGATGCTGAAAATACAGGATACGCTTAGGGTGCTGTGCCATTGATGGGGGTATTCCTAGGGTTATTTCTCTCTCCAGGGCTTAGATGGGGCAACTTTGGCCACAGAAGTTTGGACCCCTCGAGGTCCTCTCCAAGCCAGTAGAAATTCAGCTGCAATTTACTATCAGTCTCCAGTTACAGCAGGTCCATCAGTTCCTTTGGCGCAGACTAGTGTTCTTCGTGGGTGACCAATTCACACTCTGGTGACACTCCAAAATCCAACAGACATGGGTGCACATTTTGAGTGGTGGTCTTCTTAGCTGCATGTCGGAGATCAGCGGCAATTCTTCAGAAGTGGCTACTGACTAGCCAAAATTGGCTAAATCAGCTTTTGTGGGCCCGGTGCTGGAACAGGGAGTCTGCTGATACAGTCTTGGAGTTCATCTTTTCTGTCTGGGGTTCTGGAGTGATATTTCTATGAGCCAAGCATCCCAGGCAGAATCCTCTCTTCACAAGCCCAAGCAGCATTAGTTACAGTCCAGTGGTTTGTGCATCCTCTCTAGCAAAGTCCAGGCATCAGCAGGACAGTCCTTCTGCAGTCCTTTCCCCAGTCCTAATGTGATCTGAGGTTAAGGGTGCCAGGGGTGATATATTTATGCTCATAAAGTGCCCTGGGGGGATAATGCAGTCACTAGCCAGTGGGCTACCAGGATCGCTCCCACTTTATGATGACTTCTGGCTATGGGTGGCATCTAGCCATTCCAAAGCATACTATTCTGCCCACTTTCAAGATGTCTGAATCCTTCCTTCAATGTAAGGTACTTGGTAGCCCACCATAGAGGTGTGACTACCAGTGGGCGATATGCCCATGGAAAAAACGGTTTAGCAACTGGTTTTTCCTCTTTGTTCCTGCCACCAGCCTGTCTACCTGATCGAAGGGACAGCCCCTTTCGAGTATGGTTGCACTTTGCCCATCAAAGGCAGCTTTTCCTCTGACGCGCCCTTTTTGGACAAACACCCTCTGTGGCTTCCTGTGAGAGGGAGGAAACACCTCCCTTGGAGGCAAGCCTCTATTGTTCCAAGGGTGGGGAGTCATTCACACTAATTACCGGAAGGGCAGACACCTGGGTGATTGCTAGCAACTGTGATAGGCCACTACAAACACTGGGCACTGAGTGGCAACTTTCTAAAAGTTGCCTTTCTTTAAAAGAGACATTAAATGTGACTTGTGCAGCAAGTCAGTTTTATTGTCACAATTAATATGATACCTCTAAGTACTATTTTCAGTAGTCCTATTCAGAAGTTAGAAGGGCTCGGGTGCAAGCCTGGAACCCTATTCAGGCCAATGGGGCTGCTAGTCTTTCCACAGTAAAAACTGGGTGGGCCCCAATTTTCAACTGAAGTTGTACTTCCTGAACAGAGCCACCAGGTTATGGCAGGAAGTCTCAGCAGCAGTCTCAACTTAAGAGACATGCAGCTAAGTTATAAAGGCCCTCATTACAACCCTGGCAGTCTGAAGACCCCTAGGGCTGCGGTGGCGGTCTCACCGCAGACGGGCCGGCAGTGAAGACTGCCACATTACGAGTTGTGAGGTTTGACAGAAGCCAAACCGTCACAACTCCGCCTGGCCCACCGGTGCGGTTGCACTTACGCAGCCGTGGTGAGCCACTCCTGCCCAGCGGCAGGCCTCTGCCTCCCAGCTGAATTACAAGGCTGCAGACCTCCAGGCTTCCCATTGCGGTCACCCTGCCACAAAAATCCTGCCAGTAACACACTCGGCGACAGGAATCTCCTGTCACCGGCACACCCACCACCACACGTCCACACACATGCAGACACCTCCCCCACCCGTCCACGCACTTACAAACACCCCCACCCCTTCATGCACGCATGCATTCATATACACACCCTTTGGGATATGCATACATTCACACAGACACTCCCACTCACTCGCATACATGCAGACACACACCTCACTCGCTCGCAAACATGCAGACACACACCCCCAAACGCTAGCAAACCTGCAGACAAACACACCCACATGCTTGCAAACATGCTCTCAGACACCCCCAACTCGCTCGTAAACACGCACTCAGACACCCCCATTCATGCACACATACACGCACACAAACATTCACATTCAATTGCATACACACACGCATTCACCACCCCCTCCGCATACTCACACTCATACTAGACCCCCCCCTTTGCACGCATACTCACACTCACAGACACTCCCCTCCCCCCGTTGGACGATCAACTTACCTTTTCTGGCAAGCTGGTTGTCCGGGAAGAGATGGCTCCTGGCAGTTTTGCATGGCCAGCACCACCACGCCAGCAAGACTCCGCCAAGCTGTATTATAGCTAGTAATACGACTACTGGAGTCTTGCTGGCCTGGCAGTGCTGGACGATGCAACCGCCTCTTCGGAGTCAGACTTCCGCAAGTCCTCCAATGATTCCTAATATGGTGGTCTGTTGGCTACAGCGGCTTCAACAGCCTTACAAAAAGACTGCCAAAGACATAATGAGGCCCCTAGTCTTCATCAGCTGATAAATGATCTGTTTTACTGAGTGCCAAATCTTGCCTTATAAAGGGGCGTTGCCCATTCGGACCATCACACAGCATGGGGTTTGGAGGTCAAATGTCAGATAATAACCAACAAGTATTTATAGCACCCTTTTTTGTACAGGTTCAAGTACGATCGCACATGCTTGATTCCAAATGATTCCAAATGGGTAATTGATACGAGATTCTTTCAAAGAATCTTGTAACAATTACTCATTTATAATAATTGGGAATCAAGCATGTGCGATCATTGTTTTATAATTGTGATACTCTCAATTAATCAGATAACAGACAATGGCTCACCCTGAGCAATTTGTGGAACATTTCTGAAGAATGTTTGGCCAACGATTATTAACATTACCTGTGTAAACCCACTCGTACAGTATATGCAAATTCTTAATTATATCTGTATCACCTTGAATAGTAATTATTTTTGAGGGAACTGCACTGTACAATTCGAACTGCACACAGCACTACCCATATAACTGCACCATACTGGCCTAGAAACTAAAGGTCAGACAATCCATAAAAAGCACTTTAATATTCCTTTTCGAGAATGATTCCATCATGCTAGATCCTGAATGTTTATATATTTGTAGTTGAACACTTGTTTTACGATTGTAATGATTTTAATTACCCAGACAATAAACCTGAAGTTTGAAACACGAACCTGAAATCTTGAACTAGTCTTTCCACAGTAAAAACAACAATTTGGGGATTTGTAATGTTATGATATAAGGAAATATACATGTCCCACTTAGAAATATAAAAACTCCTCCCCTTAGGGTTTGACAGGACTTCCTTGGGGAAGACATGTATATTGTTAAGCGAAATGTGAGCTTTCCCGTTAGTTTATATGGCAAAGTGGAGCTGGCAATATAAAACTGTTCTTCCAGGATTTAGTGGAATGTTGAGAGCCATTTTGTAGCTTGTCACACTCAGGGTGGCAAAACCAGTGCTGCAGCCCTGGGTGGACACTTTAATTTCCATTCTTTGGGTACCTTTAGGAGCAAATACGAGGGACTTATAGGTAAGTTAACATATGCCATTTGGGGGTAGCCAATTCAACATGCTCTTTGTAAAGGGTTAGAACAGTGTTCCCAACCTTTTGACTTCTGTGGACCCCCACTGAATCGTTATTGGAATCCTGAGTCATTATGGAAAGCTGGGGACCTGATATGTTAATATTATTTCATTTTCTAGGCAGTAGCAGACCCCCTGACGAGACTTCGCAGAGTCCCAGGGGTCCCCGGACTACAGGTTAGGAACAACTGGGTTAGAACACTGGCCCTGAGGTCTGGTTAGCAGGCCTCAGTGCACTCTCCGAGTCAAAAAACCAACAAAATCAGTCCAAAACTTTGGGGGTGATCATGCAAACAGAGGCATTTTTTAAAATGCCATATTAATGTTGTGTGCATCATAGTCAAATTGAACCACATTTCTACATTTGAACCTATCTGGTATCATTATTTTTGGTACAAATGTTTCTTGATCTGTATAACAATGGAAGTAGAATCGTTAGATCATATAAAATGAGGATTTATATAATAATGTTGCATGTAGTCTTTCTACTACGGTTATTATGACGAGCCACCTTCTGTAGTAATATTACACCTCATGGTGGTGTAATGACACACAAACTTTAAATATAAATATTATGTTGTCACAAATCCTATTGCCATATGCAGCTGAATCCACGTTATGACGTGGGTAGGCTATCCTCTTTTAGGTTTGAACTGGTGCATGGACTTGATGGCTGGTCAAGCTAGTAAGGTACAACCCCACTCCTTTAGACAGCTGCTACTCAACACACTGGTCTGTGATCGTCCTATGTGCCAGCCTCTGTTTGATTGCCATCATCTTTGGTAGCTGCTTTCAGCTGAGAGTCATGCACCCTCTGAAAACTGTACTGATCCTTCAAAGCAGGGCTTACCGTTTCAGTGCCTAGACTCCTCACCAACGTGGAGAAGGACTGGACTGCCAAATTCACAAGCCAAGGTGGATGAATACACAATGCCTACAATGTACACTCCCTCTGCTCACAGGTGAGATGCTTGGTGTGCTGCAGATCCTAGAAACATTCTTCACTGACACCATCCTCCTGACTATCCAGGCATCTTATGCTGCACTCGAAATTAAAATAGGTGAGATAGTCATGGTTGTCACACTTCTCAGATAGGTCCTGCAGAATGCAGTTTAGAGGGCGTCTGAGGCAGAGAGTGCATCACCAAACGTGAGGACACTATTCTAGAAATTACAATCACTGTGTTCCACTTGTCAGTGACATCTAAGTCATGGGAGAAGTGTGTAGAGGATACAGAAGGTAGGGTAAGAAGAAACAACTTTCAGTTCATGGATTCGCTGAGGATACTGAGGGTTCTACTGCCCACAAAACATTTCAAGAACTGTATTGCCTCATGAATGCATCCGACAATCTCTCTCCCAAGAGAAAGCTCATGAAACGCTTGCTTACGACTCCCCTTCATCCCTCATTCCAGACTCTTGAAGTACAGAGAGAAGAATGCAATCCTGACAGCAGTCAGAGCCACTGAAGACCTGAGATGTCACTACTCCCACACACTTGATTTCCCTGAATATACCTGTTTGGTCCAGAAGCAAAGGAAACCGTCTGATGCCATGAAGCAGAGGATGAAAGTAATGACCCTTAAACCTAATTTTTCCCTGCCAGACTGATGTTCATCTACAACTCTCAATCTATCTTCTTTGACTTGCCAGATGCTGCCTAGGACTGAGTAGCAGAAAAAAAGACTTGAAACAGTACCTCAGCATCCCCGGGAATGGACACCACCCATGCATTGCGTGAGGACATGAAAGCTGGATGGGGCATTCTTGGAGGAAGAAGAACTCCAGACAGAGCAGGAGGGTGTATTCAGATACAGAAGATTTATCTGTAGCTGAAAAGGACTACACAATGGGGGAGCCGCCCTCCACAGCAATCCTTGCAAATGGTTCTCCAGACTCTGAAGCGACAGACCTAAGGAGGGTGCTGGTGGTGTAGGCTGATCTGGTCTAATCTTAAAGAAGCTATACTCATGCCCTATGGAGCCAAATGCTGTGGGGCCTCCGTCCTCTCTGACTACTAACATGCAATCCTTTTGTTTCTTTTATGAGGGGGAGTACCATCCCAGCACACAACAGTTTCACTTCACTGTGAATTGTGTTGACGAGGGTGACAGATGCTTCATGGTTAGAAGTATGAGAAGAGGTAGTTGGGGGTTTGTGCATTGGCTGTTTTTTTATCTTTCGAATGTTCAAGTCAGAAATGTGTCCAAACACTCAGTGCTTCCTTTCACAGAGGTATATTGATCACAGATTTCTTTACTCTGATTCCACCACACCCCAACAATTGCAATTCACTTCAAAGCTCTGTGTCTGAGGTGCTGCCTCGACTCCTTGCTGAGCCAGATCCCATGGCCTTCTTTAAAGTAAGGTTATGGCATGTTAATAGCTTTAACAATTAGCTGACAATCACAAAAGGGGGAGGGAACACACTTCCTGGTAATTATCCTGGATGTATTGTGCAAAAAGCAGTGCATCATAACTCTCACTTTAATTGAAAGTCTTTAGTAATCACCACTGTTGGTGCAGTCAGTGCTGTGAATATCTAGGCATTTGTTTAAGGATCATTGTGCTTCTTTAGTAGGAAGTAACAAGTGCAATTTGGGGGTGCTGGCAATGCTGGTCAGTCTTTTCAGGTTTCTTTACCACTCCCAAGGAGCAGGTGCACCCCAGAGCTCGTCAGCCCAACAACTCAACAAGGAGACAATCTAAAAAAGGGTAGGGAACACACTGCCTGGCATACCAGTACACAACTATTCCAGCTGCACCGTGGTATATGCAGTGCATAATAACACTCATTTTAGTTGAAAGTCTTAAGTATTCACCATTGTTGGCACAGCAAGGGCTGGGTGTCTCCAGACACATGCTTCAGGATTGTTCTTCAGTTCACAGTCTTTTCAGGTTTCTGTACCCCTTCCAGAGTGCCGGTGCATCCCAGAGCTCATCAGCCCAACAAGGAGGCAGTCCCAAAAATAGGAGGAAACACACTACCTGGCATATCAGGACACGATTATCCCGGATGCATCTCTAATGACTGATCAAGTAGGGTGTGGCATTGAACTTTGGCAAGTCCAACTCCCTGGTAGTGCTGTTACTTCAGGAGCATGACATACTTGGATTGTAATGTTCCTTCCTAGGCAGGGTTGGATATGACAGAGTATTTCATGCAGGATGCACTAGAGGGTCTATGAGCTCAAGTATACTAATACACAAATCATTCCCATTGTCAGTCTCTCCTTTGACGTCCAGCTCACATGACTGCTATGTATCGGGCCGGTTGAACAGGTGACAACATGACTGTCAGTTGCAACATTTCCCCACAGATAGCTAAAAATGCTCGGAATGACCTTAAACAGTACTTGTAAGGCTCCTGTGGAACTTAACTGTTCTCGGGGTAACTTAAACAGTCATGAATTGTGAATTAGACAAAACTGGAGCGAGAGTGATGGTTCCACAGGCGGTCACTGCCCTTGCAGCCTGAACAGCTTCCTTCTGCATGTGTGTTATCTGAAATGAGTGGAATGTCAGACCACTCACACACCTAAATCAATCAATCAATCATTGCATTTGTAGAGCGCGCAACTCACCCGTGAGGGTCTCAAGGCGCTTGAGGAGGGGGGGTGAGCTGCTACTGCTCGAACAGCCAGGTCCTGAGGAGTCTCCTGAAGGTCATTAGGTCCTTGGTCTGACGTAGTTGGATGGGGAGGGTGTTCCAGGTCTTGGCAGCGAGGCAGGAGAAAGATCTGCCGCCGGTTGTTGTCAAGTGGATGCGTGGGACGGTGGTGAGGGCGAGATCGGCGGAACGGAGCTGACGTTTCGGGGTGTAGAAGGTGAGACAATCATTGAGGTATGCTGGTCCAGCGTTGTGGACTGCTTTGTGGGCATGGGTTAGGAGTTTGAATGTGATTCTTTTTTTGACGGGGAGCCGGTATAGGTCTCTCAGGTGGGCTGTGATGTGGCTGTGGTGAGGGATGTTGAGGATGAGGCGTTCTGTATCCGTTGCAGTCTTTTCTGGAGAGCAGCCGTGTTTCCCGCATAGAGAGCGCTGCCGTAGTCCAGTCTACTGCTGACGAGAGCCTGGGTAACCGTCCTTCTGGTTTCGGTAGGGATCCACCTGTAGATTTTGCAGAGCATGCGGAAGGTGTTGAAGCAGGAGGATGAGACGGAGTTGACTTGTTGGGTCATGGAGAGCGATGAGTCAAGGATGAAACCCAGGTTGCGGGTGTGGTTGGTGGAAGTTAGTGCGGCTCCCAGCGTGGGCAGCCACCAGGAGGCATCCCAAGCGGAGGGGGTAGGGCCAAGGATGAGGACCTATGTCTTATCTGTTTTATCTGAGTTTAGTTTTAGGCAACTGTTCTTAATCCAATTGGCAATGGCTGTCATACCTTCGTTGAGGTTGGTTTTGGCAGTGGCGGGGTCCTTGGTGAGGGAGAGGGTCAGCTGGGTGTCGTCGGCGTAGGGGATAATGTTGAGTTTCTGAGATCGGACGATTTTGGCGAGCGGTGCCATGTAGACATTGAAGAGTGTCGGGCTGAGGGAGGAGCCCTGTGGTACGCCGCAGATGCTCTTGGTGTCTTCAGATAGGAAAGGAGGGAGGCAGACTTTCTGTGTTCTGTTGGAGAAGAAGGAGGTGATTCAGTCCAGGGCCATGTCGCAGAGCCCTGCGTCGTGGAGGCATGTGCGCAGGGTGTGGTGGCAGACTGTGTCAAAGGCAGCTGAGAGGTCAAGGAGGATGAGGGGTACGGTGTCGCCTTTGTCCAGGAGGGTCCAGATGTTGTCAGTGGCAGCGATGAGGGCGGTCTTGGTGCTGTAATTGCTGCGAAAGCGGGATTGGGATGGGTCCGGGGTCCTCCAGGTGGTGGGTCAGTTACCTGTTGACGATCTTCTCGAGAACCTTCGCCGGGAACGGAAACAGGGAGATGCTGGGTTGCGGGTGGCTGTGTCGGCATCGGTGGTGTCAGCTGGTGGGGCTCGGGCGCGGGCAGAGATCAGCCGGTCGTTGGTTACCTTGTTCCAGCTGCGGTGGGGGATCCGTTGCGGGTGGTGGTGTGTTTATTGAAGGTGAAGTGGACGCAGCCTTGGTCGGTCCAGTGGAGTTCGGTGGTGTGGCTGAAGGTGATGCGGCTGTTGGCGGAGAAGATGTGGTCGATGATGTGTCCGGGCGACTGGGTGGGAGATGTGACAAGCTGTTTGGGTCCGAGGTTGGTGAGGTTGGCGAGCAGGGCGGTGGAGTTGCTGTCATTGGTGTTTTCGAGGTGGAAGTTAGCTTCCCCATTGAGGGAGAGTGCTCCATGACACTGACACCTACTGGCTTATGGATTAACAGTGTACCTAGTTTATTTTGGCTGAATTGAAATTATATTTTGAGATTAACCAGCAATATATGACTTTAACAGGTACACTTTGGGTGGAGGTGAAGGCTACTCTCCTTGGCAAGTTAAATTTATTGCTGAAGGGGAAAGAAATGAAAAAATATCAGATCATCTCTGAACTCGAGGCTAGGGTGCTCAGACTGGAGTATCACTGCCTTGTTACATGAGATGGGGAACTTTATGGTAAATTAAGAATGAGAAAGAATCACTGCGGCAGTTATATCTTTATTATCCCAGGTAAATCTGTACCGCCTCAACCAGATATCTTTATGAAAAGGAAGGTAAATGTGGAAAGCTCTCAAAAGGTTGGACACTAGAGATGATGCTTCTAGAGTTGTACCACATATATTATTCCCAAACAGGAGAAATGTTAATAGTAATTTTGATGTTGTATCTATCTTTGCTTGCAGATACCAAATGTTATATACTAAGCAGGAGATTATGACTGCTAGTTGTCCTCAACACTCGTTTATAACCTCCCTCTAGAAACCCTAGATAAGCTAGGTAGTGACCTATTGAATAGGAAGAAAAGTTGACTTCTGTTGGTGAAATGCATCCAGGTAAGTTGCCTGGCCCGGGTGAGCTCCCCCTTAATATGTATCCAGAGGCGGTATATGAGAGAACCATACCATGCGGGTTTGACCTGGTGAAAACTCTAGTTATTCCTAAATCCAGATGCACTCAGGTAAACTCTGCATCCTACAGCCTGATCTCCCTAATAAAATAGAGGCCAAGATGTTTCTTAACCTCTTTGTTGCCAGGCCTTTTCCCCCTCAGATGCCAGGACTTTTTATGGGGCAGTTTGCGCTTAGGCCCTCATAACTTTTGTCCACATAAGCTACCCATGCCAAATTTGTGTCCTTTTCTTTCCATCATCCTAGGGATTCTAGAGGTATCCAGAGTTTGTGGGTTCCCCTGGAGGAGACCAAGAAATTTGCCAAAATACAGCAAAAAATTAGCTTTTTTAAACAAAATGGGAAAACAGGGCTGCAGAAGAAGGCTTGTATTTTTTCCCCTGAAAATGGCATCAATAAATGGTTTGTGGTTCTACAATCACCATCTTCCCAGCTTTCAGGAACAGGCAGACTTGAATAAAAAAAAAACATTTTTCAACACAATTTTGGCATTTTACTGGGACGCACACCATTTTTACTATTTTTTGTGCTTTAGCCTTCTTCCAGTTAGTGACAGAAATGGGTGTAAAACCAATGCTGGATCCCGGAAAGCTAAACATTTCTGAAAAGTATACAAAATTCTGAATTCACCAAGGGGTCATTTGTGTAGATCCTACAAGGTGTTCTTACAGAAAATACCAACTGAAATAAAAAATCCTGAACTGAGGTAGAAAAAAGCAATTTTTCTCCACGTTTTACTCTAACTTTTTCCTGCGATGTCAGATTTTCAGAATTAATATACTGTTACATCTGCTGGACTCTTCTGGGTGCTGGTATATATTGGGCTTGTAGGTTCATCAAGAACCCTAGGTACCCAGAGCCAGTAAAGGAGCTGCACCTTGTAATGAGTTTTCATTGTATACCTGGTATACAGCAATTAATTTGATGAAATATAAAGAGTGAAGAATTTCCAAAATGGGCACAAGATAAGGTGATGAGAAGTAGTGGTTAGTTGCACATCTCTGAATTCCGGGGTGCCCATACTAGTATTTGAATTACATGGCATTTCTCAAATAGACGTCTTTTTTACACACTGTCTTACATTTGGGAGTAAAAATTGTAGAAAAAGACAAGGTGCAATTACACTTGTTCTGCTATTGTGTGTTACCCAAGTGTCCAGATAAAAATGGTACCTCACTTGCGTGGGTAGGCCTAGTGCCCGCAACAGGAAACGCAACATGGACACATCACATTTTTACATTGACATTTAATGTGTTGTTTGGAAAGTGCCTAGCTGTAAATTTTGGCCTCTCGCTCAGCCGGCACCTAGGGAAACCTATGTAGCCTGTGCATTTTTTAAAACTAGACACCTAGGGGAATCCAAAATGGGGTAATTTGTGGGGTTCTCACCAGGTTCTGTTACCCAGAATCTTTTGCAAACCTCAAAATGTGGCCCAAAAAAAACTTTTTCCACACATTTCGGTGATAGAAAGTTCTGAACTCCGAGAGGAGCCATAAATTGCCTTCCACCCAGAGTTCCCCCAAGTCTCCTGATAAAAATGTTACCTCACTTGTGTGGGTAAGCCTAGTGCCCGCGACAGGTAATGCCCCAAAACACAATGTGGACACATCACATTTTCCCAAAGAAAACAGACCTGTTTTTTTAGCAAAGTGCCTAGCAGTGGATTTTGGCCTCTAGCTCAGCCGGAACCTAGCTAGGAAAACCTACCAAACCTGTGCATTTTTTTAAACTAGGCATCTAGGAGAATCCAAGATGGGGTGAAATGTGCGGCTCTTACCAGGTTATGTTACCCAGATCCCTTTCCAAACCTCAAAATTTGGCAAAAAAAAACACCTTTCCACACATTTTGGTGACAGAAACTTCTGGAATCTGAGAAGAGCCACAAATTTCCTTCCACCCAGCATTTCCCCAAGTGTCCCGATAAAAATGGTACCTCACTTGTGTGGGTAGGCCTAGTGTCTGAAATAGGAAATGCCCCAAAACACAATATGGACACATCACATTTTCCCAAAGAAAACAGACCTGTTTTTTGCAAAGTGCCTAGCTGTGGATTTTGGCTTGTAACTCAGCTGGCACCTAGGAAAACCTCTTAAACCTGTGCATTTTTTAAAACTAGACACCTAGGGAGAAGCCCAGATGGAGTGACTTGTGGGGCTCTCACCAGGTTCTGCCCATAATCCTTTGCAAACCTCATAATTTGCCAAAAAACACTTTTTCCTCACATTTCGGTGATTAAAAGTTCTGGAATCTGAGCGGAGCCACAAATGTCCTTCCGCCCAACATTCCCCCAAGTCTCCTGATAAAAATTTTACCTCCCTTGTGTGGGTAGGTACAGTGCCTGTGAAAGGAAATGCCCCAAAACACTATGTGGACACATAAAAATGATCAAATACAAAACCGCCTGTTTTTGCAGGGGGGGGGTATCCTTAGTTTCTTGGTTCTGGGCTCAGCAGCCATATAGGGAAACCTACCAAACCCAAACATTTCTAAAAACTAGACACCCGAGTGATTTCAGGAAGGTGCAACTTGCGTGGATCCCCCGGTGTTTTCTTACCCAGAATTCTCAGCAAATCTCAAATTTAGCTAAAAAAATCAAATTTTTCCCACAGTTCTGTGTGGGATCACCGCACCGACGCAAATTTCTTAACACCCAACGTTCCCCTCAGTCTCCCAGTAAAAATTATAGCTCACTTGTGTAGGTGGGCCAAGTGCCTGTGACGGGGAAGAGCCAAAAACATGTTAAAATGAGTGTGAACCATAGCGGGTCCAAAAGGGCAGTTTGAAAAAAAAAATCATTTTTAGGCTGACAAGTGGGGCAGAATTTTGATCGGTATAGATGTGACAATGCTGGGTGGTAGAAATGTTGTGGATTCCTGCAGAACCCGGAAGGTTCCATCACAAAAATGTAGGAACAATGTGTAATTTGCAGCAAAGTTGGAGGTTTGCAGGGCATTTTGGGTAAGAAAATGGTGTGGGTTGCATGTGAAGCACACCACCCTGGACTCACCTAGTTGTTTAGTTTTCAGATGTGTCTATGTCTCATAGACTTTTCTACATGGCAGCGTCCCAAAGTCCAAAATGTGCAGACCTCACCATTCCAAGTGGGACGATTTTGAGAGTTAGCCAAGCTCTCATGGCCCAAATGTAAAACCAAAACCCAAAATAATCTAATATCCTCTTGCTTCCCGTGGGATAAGATGTTTTAGTGTGCAGGGGGAGAGCTGAAAGACTGTTACCCCCTTCAGTTGGGGTGGGGCCATAGCCATGCCAATACTGGTGGGCAGCCACCAACCCCACTTCTTTTTTTTTTAATTCTCTGACATCTAGTAGGTTTTCGGCTCCTGGGGAGTGAATAGGGGGTAATTGCCCCATCTGCCCATTGGTGGGCAGAACAACTTTGTCCCCATTTATTTGAGGTGGGGGTATGGCCATACCCCCACCCTCTTTTTTTTAAAACAAATTCTTCCCTGGTCTCTGCTGGGCTTTCTGCCCCCTTTGGGGGCAGATGGGCCTTCCAAAAATAGGATGATCTGCCCCCAAGGGGGGCAGAAATGACCAACAATAATGTGCCTCCATTGTGGGGACCCTTGCCCGTGGGGCTGCCCCCACAAACAACAAACACACACCAATCCCTGGTTCCTAAGTGGTTTCTGCCCCCTCCCCCGGGGGCAGATTGGCCTAATAGAAATAGGCTGATCTGCCCCCACGGTGGCAGAAATTATCTAAAATAAATATGCCCCCGAGGGGAGTAATCCTTGCCTAAGGGGTTGCTTCCCATCTTTAAACATTTTTTTTTAATCCCTGGTGCCTAGTGCTTTCTGCCGCCCTTAATAAATATATATATATATATATAGATATATAAATATAAATTTGCCCACAGGGGTCGCTCCCTTTGTGTGAAATTGGCGCAAACAAAATAATCCTTGGGTCTAGTGGTTTCTGCCCCCCTTGGGGGCAGACTGGCCTAAGAAAAATAGGCCGATCTGCCCCCAAGGGGAGCAGAAATGGCCTACAATAAATTTGACCCCGCAAGGGAGCGACCGTTGCCTAAGGGATCGCTCCCCTTTACTGAAATTGTGAGAAAAAAAAATCCCTAGTGTCTAGTGGTTTCTACCCCCCTTGGAAGAAGATTGGCTAATAAAAATAGGCCGATCTGCCTCCAAGTGGGGCAGAAATGGGCTAAAAATAATTTACCCCCAGGTGAAGCGACCCTTGCCTAAGGGGTCGCTCCCTTCCGATATAAAAAAAGAAAAGTAAACAATCTTTGGCGTCTAATGGTTTCTGCGCCCCGGGGACAGATTGGCCTAATTACAGTAGGCCAATCTAGACCCTTGTCTAAGAGGCCGCTCCCCTTATTCATAAATATTAAATAAATAAAAATCCCTGGTGTCTAGTGGGCATTTCTGCAGCCCTATCGCTTCACACTAGGGCTGCAGAAATGTTCACAGAGGCATGAAAGGAAAGGCCTTTCCTTTCCTTTCACGCCTCTGCCTGCCCCCACCTCCCGGTCGGAAGAGAAATGTTCTGCATTTCTCTTCCAGTTGCGCTGGAAGCTCGGCTTCCAGCGCAATGGGAGTTGACCTTTGATGAGGTCAGCACGGGCACCAGACGCGTTACTGGGGTGGGGGGCAGGGTGGAGAGGGGTGGAAGGGGAAGTAATTCCCCTTCCATCCCTGATAGGGGTGTGGGTTAGAGTCGACCGTAGCTGATGGCGAGACCAGGTCGTCCAGGGCACCCAGGGGGGGTAAAGTCCTTGCCATGAGGCTGCTACAGTTCGCCCTCTCCCTGGTCCATCCTGGGCTAATCTGGCTTCACTCACTATCGTGGTACATGGCATTGCATCCTCAGAGTGCATATTGCTTTTCATGTACAGCCTTTTGGATCCCAATACCCTCATTTTTATTGACTATGAAAAGGCATTAAATACCCTTGACTTGACCTTTCACTTCAGAGTGCTGACATGCATGGGGTTTGGGACACATTTCCTGGTATACATCAGAATACTCTATGCCCTTCCCCAGGTTGAGGTAAAAGTGAATGGAATCTCATTACCATCATTCCCGATGCATCAAGGCACTGAACAGGAGTGTTCCCTCTCATCCCATATTTTTGCCTTGGTGATCAAACCTTTGTCAACTTGGGTCAAATGTGTTAGACTGATAAGAGTGTTCCAATGAGCAAGGAGTATTGAGAACCGTGAAGCATTCTTTGCAGTTAATATGCTGCTCTTCATATGCCATCTCTAACTATATGGTCTGCGACTTATCAAAATGACGTACTTATATGATGAGGTCTCTGGCCTCAAGTTAACTGGGCAAAATCAATCCTGTTTCCAGTTAGGGACAGACTAAGGATATAGAGTGGCAGACATGACTCAGTGTTGGTACCCACATCTTCAAGTACCATGGCATAAACATCCTAATGATCTCTGAACTTACCTGGAGTATCGGTTTAACCTCACTGTTATCTAAACCACAAAAATATATGTGTGTCAGACTGAACCTTCCATTAAATATCTAGAATAGTTTAGTCCTATACAAGATGATGAAGCTGCCTGGATTTTTGTGTGTGCTTCAAAATCTCCACCTTGGGATCCCCCAAAGATGTTTTCATGAATTGTGGGCCAGAATGTGTCCTTTCTGTGGGCAGGTGAATTTGCAGCTGTCGCATTTGTCAAGTGTATGCAATCTACATACAACAGTGACATGGGCATAGCTGACATGTACCTATACAGTTGGGCTTCGCTCATCCTTGCCTCAAACGATTGGCTCTTTGGAGAGTATGGGAGCCCAGCATTCTATACCAAAATATCCCTATTCCATAAGGATAAACTACTGGCCCTAATCTACTGTGAACCACAACCTCAGTCACTCCCAGACACAACTAAAGGGGTCATCCAATGTTGGTGTTGAGAGCGTCACTGGATCCACTGGAATATTCACCCAGCCCAAGTGGCACCGTCATGGCCTTCTCTGCAACATAGCACACAACTATCTGGTTTCAGATGGAGGTCCTTATTGGGATCTCCAAAATGGGTGACAATTGACAGTGCCATTAAATAAAGTAATTTCTGGTGCTACAGATGGAATATGACCTACATAAAATGCAATTCTACAAATATCTTCAACTGTGACACCCACTAGCTTCTCATCAAATTACTTTAGTCAACACACCAGCACATAATCTGCTTGAGGGTGTAGTGGTTTTTGATACATTGGTTTATATATTTACAAGTACCTTGTCATTAATGCCCCAGATTTGTTCACTGATCACAAGTAAAGACGGGAAGATTGGGTGGTCCCTTTGTAAGAAAGCGAGTGGAGAGATTTTAAAATATGCCCCCTCATAAAATTATCATCTCCACCAGACTATGACTCATACACACACACTGCCCATTTTACCCCTGTAAAGCTGTGTCATGCTGGCCAACTTCCTCGCCTCTTTGCTTCCTCTGTAGTTCAAATGACAGAAAATGTTTCCATGTAGCATGGAACTTCCATACAATTGTAATACACTTGACAGCAAAACTAACCACACAATCGACATCCACCGCTATTGATGGAAATCATCCTATGATTATGCACAGGTAAGCAAGGTGCTTACAGCTGCCACAAACTCTCACCTAAAAATGCAGGAAAGTATAAGTGCAGCATTTTCATATTATCCACTCATGCAGAACTGGAAACAGCATGAGTGGATAAGGTGACTTAGTGATAAGTCCAACCTAACCGACTTCAAATGAGGGGGAGAATGTAAATGTAAGCAAGTGCTGTATTTTAACTGTCATTAACGTCACTATTCAAATGAATCAATAGACCATTTTATGAGTTCTCAGGGGTGGAGGGAGTTAAAATCAAAACTTTAAATTACTTAGCAGTGTAACCTATTTGCTCACACATTAAATCTCAGGGTCGGAAATTAAAGTTCAATGTTTTATTACAAGTCCAGACGTATGCAATCACCACGGTGAAGTAAAGCGGTGAATCAGATTAAATCATACAAGCATAGGCATACAAGAATCTTGGTTGCAGTGATACAAAAGATGAGTAACAGAATCTGATGTTCAGTATAGAAGTCGGGGTTCTCGTGTTTAATCATTTAATCTAGATATCCTAACTAAGCTATAGGACAAATCTTAATTGTCTCTCAGGGAATATATTTTTTTTTTTAAATAATTGGAAAGTGTCAGCATAACAGAAACCTCAGTATAAATGTTGATAGAGAGATGTGCATAGCATAAAGCCACTGAACCAGATTAAGAATAAAGTGGTCTGTACCTCCCTAAGTCTCGGGGGAATCTGCTCTCACCAAAGGGTAAAGGGGTGTGCCCTCATCTAACTAAATGAATACCAGTTTAGATCTTGTAGAATCTTTCAAATCTCCACGTAATCAATATCAGTAGTTTTCTATCTTCTGTGCTCCAATGGAATTAGCAACTCCCATCAGACTTTCATCCAATGAAACAATCGTCAGGATGACATTGGGTATCTCCCAGATCCTGATGCATACAGGGGAGTCTTTCTTCAGTTCATTAATGTTCCTTGTTCTTGCCAACATATCCTCCCATACCCCTCCATCTCAAAAACACAACATGCTTTTTATTAACTGTAAATTTGTGCAAATGCTCCTGAAAATAAGGAATAATACAACCCAATCAAAACTTCAAGTTTAAAGTTAAGCCTAGGAAAACAACATTTCAGGCTTTCAATAGAGTTAACTTAGTAGACAATTCAATGCACCTTTGAGATACATAAGTATATATGTGTTTTCCTTCATAAATGTAACATAATTAGGAATGCCTGTGATTATACATCTTTCAATCATAAAACCGTATTCCAGATACATGAATATAAATACATACACTTTTTATATTTCAACCAATTAAAGTAATTATTAAAACACAGATAAAAGAATAATACTTTTCTACTTGTGAGTGCACCTTGAATGATATGGACATTAGTAACATTAAAGAACACAATATATGTATTGTTGATTACACCTTTGTATCACTCCTACAGCGCATAACGACACAGCCAAAGTTATGCGTGCTCAATCCCCCTTCTGATGACGAATTTAGTCATCACAATAATGCTAAACCTCTCAAATGAGACCGACTAAACCTTTGTTATTTTCATCAGTTTCCATCTAGATTCTTCCAGATGCTTCTTATCATCATATTATTTACACTGATTTTCCTCCAGCTCAACATGCACCCTCTTTCTTTTCTTTCCCAGTTCAACCTCCATCCTCTGAGATTTTTAACCCCACAATCAGAATTATTACCCACATGGCAATAACCACCCACAACTTCAAAACAAGCCCAACAATTCTGCTTCCTAGGTTTCCATACCATCTGCCTACAGGAGCAAATCCATCTCCAATAGCCTCCAAGGCACCTGTTGCTTCCACATCCTTCAAATCCTTAGTCAACCCAAAAATGTTTTGAATATACTTCTCCAAATCCTTACTTTTGTCTGGGACGTAAGTAAAGCATCGCTGAACCTTTAGCATCCTGCAGACTCTGCCTTCCTTTGCAAGTAAAAGGTCTAACGAAAGTTTTTTCTTCAAAACCACAGATCTTATCGCCAACTTCTCTGTATTCACAAGCAATAGGGACTTTGCTGTAGTAGCTGCCAAATTAACCCCTATTGTAGACAACTTTCTAATCTTTAAATCATTCAAGATCACTCTCACAGGTGGGATCAACGCAACAAAAATATCTCGTACTACCTCTCCAGCATTAACGCCTCTTTTAGTTCTAGGTTTCATGTCACATAGGGTCACTGAAATGTTCCACATGGTAAATCGTCAGAGAAAGTATGCCAAAATAACATGTACCATGCCCTTCTTTAGGTAATTTAAAATAAGCATACTTTTTACAAATATTAAAAACTCCAGGAGTCACAAGATTCTTACCAACTGAAAAGAATTCTTTCTTTCCTCTAACATCAGAGGTATGCACATTCACTCGTCCCTATGAATAAAGGGTACAAATAACTTTGATCAATGTGAATACACAATTTTCCCTCATGTTGCCAATCTAGGGCTAATGCTGGTAAGCTTTCTTTCACTTGGTGTTCAATTTCCTCTCTATTCCACATATGGTGTTTCTTAGGATCGTCATCCGTTTCAGATTTGGACTCTACATCTCTTCTTCAGTCCTCCACTAAATTCAAAAAATTCTTCCCCACATCAGTTATTGAAAAAGTGAAATTAAATTCAAAAATGTCTTCCCCACATCAGTTATTGAAGAAGTGAAATTATGTCTATGTGCATGTCCAGTGTCTAATGATTAGAGAGATACAAAATACTTTCCTGCTATTTCTGCACCTTTATAATAAGGATTTTTATTTAGATGTTTGATCATAGAAACTTTTGAAATAACTAAAACATAATTTGAAAAATATTATTGGAACCTACCCTGCCTATAAAATATACTCCACCGAAGACTACAAGAAACTCCATATGTCAAAGAAATGTGATGGTAAATGATGCCCTCCGAAATGGAAGCAGGCAATTGCATACAAACATAGAAATCCCTTGCGTCGAACAGCATCAATAAATTTAAAATATATGTTTGCAGAATAACCTGTGTGAAAAGCATTATCATCAAATCTACTAGGCAGTATCTCATTTGGTGCAGAAGGGGTAGGAGAAAATTTTCCCATCAGTAAAATAACTAATACTACAAGGGAGCCAAGCAATAATGCACCTGATATGTATCTACATCTATGGTTCTGATTAGCTTTCATGATTTCTCTAAAACTAGATCTTAAAGGTGAAACACAGCAGCAACAGAGTATTTGCCATCAATTCCACCTGTGCAAAGCGGCAAAAGAAAATCCAAGTGATGAACAACATCAGATATATTTACAAAGTCTTCATGAGTCTTCCTTAGTGCTACTCCATGTTCTTCTAAAGGACAACCTTACGCTCCTTCACCCAAGCCTCAGTACTCTTCTTAATTCCCTTACAGAATCAATGCAAAGTCTCTAAAATATGCACAATTCAAATCACTGATAATCACATCCAGAATGAAATGTCTTAATCTATCCAACAGCACAGGAACCTCAAAATAGAATTCAACCACAATATTCAGTTCAAGGAGGTTCAGTTGGATCTGCAGTGTTATTCCAAAGCTCCCCAAATGTTCTCTCTCCGCCATCTCCAACAAAGTATGTCAATTCAGGGGAAGATTAACTCAGACAGGGCACTCAATCTTTTTGACCTCCTCAGTGACAAGCCTTCGTCCTCACTTTCGCCTTGATCAGAGTTCTCAGTATCCTCAGGAATCGTCCGATGCACATGCTCTCCCTGCTAATTCAATGTTCCCTTTTCTTGTCTTCTGGGCCAATGGTCTCTAGTTTCCACTCGTTCCTTGAAGCACTAGGACCTTCGTCAGGGTCTAAATCTGAAGTTGACTCATTTGCCACTACAGAATAAGACTCTCCTGTTTTGGATTCAATTGTAGAACTCTCCAGACCCCCTCAGACCGAACATGTGCTGTTTCAGACTCTGTTTATTCCTCAACAGCTTGGCTAACCTGCTCCTGTTGTGTCTCTGTTACCACTGGTACTTCTGGAACAGGTGCTGTCAAATCTAGGGGACATTCAAGTACGGGAACCATGGATCCAATCAGGGAGACTGCCACATTTATTCTCTATTGTGGTTACCAAGGTGACTTGATATGGCCCACACCAGGCTCCAAACATGTCTTCCTTACGTGTTCCTTCAACAGGACACTGTCGCCGGGGCTAAGGTCATTGCACTGTTCCTGATATGGATAGGCTGTAGCTGCTCCAACCTGATGAGATGCAGAATGCACCACATCAGCTAGCCCTTTACAGTAGTCAAGGACCAGATCATCTGTAATGTTCACAAGTGCATTTGCAAAAAAAAAGCTGACAATCTCATGGCTCTACCCATGATTATCTCATGGGGAGACAGTCCTGTCTTCCGATCAGGTACACTTCGAAGACTCATCAACACAAGAGGCAAAGTATCAGGCCATTTCAAAGATGTTGAAGCACACACTTTTGACAGTCTGGATTTCAGTGTCCCGTTCAACTATTCAACAAGACCCAAAGCCTTAGGTCTATCTCTGCAAAGTAGTCTCTGTACTACTTGCAATGGTTCACACAGCAACCTGGGTAAGCTTCAATGCAACACAAGAAAATGCAATACAATCACCAGAACATATCTCAGCCTGGCCTATTACAGAGAGGCATCTCAATAAAGTCCAACTGCATCCTGTTAAAAGGTCCTCCTGATCTTCCTATGTGATTTAGTGTTACTTAGTGTTACTGTAGTTCTATTTCCAACATTGTTTTTCTGTCACACAACACATCTGTGACACAATGCTTTAGCCATCAACCTAAACTTGGAATTAAACAACGTTTGCCTAAACAACCTCATTACAGTGTCTCTACTGGCATGAGCTAGACTGTGTAAGTTACTAGCCATTTCCATGCCAGTCATCCATTAATGGAAACCCAAATGTCATCATTTCTTTTGGCACAGCCTGCTGTGTCCCAACTCTGCTGTTTTTCCTCGGACATTTCTTCCTGAAGCCTCTTTACCTTCATATGTGTCTGCAGTTGTTAACAAAAGGTTGTAGTTGGACCCATGCGTTCCCTCATTTGTATACTCTCCATTGAAAGTACAGACATTATGAGCACAATACTTTGGGGGTCATTCTGACCCCGGCCAGCGGCGGTAGCCGCCGGCCTGGCTGGGACCGCCAGAAGACCGTTCCGCGGTCAAAAGACCGCGGCGGTCATTCTGGGTTTCCCACTGGGCTGGCGGGCGACCGCCAAAAGGCCGCCCGCCAGCCCAGTGGGAAACACCCTTCCACGAGGAAGCCGGCTCCGAATGGAGCCGGCGGAGTGGAAGGTGTGCGACGGGTGCAGTAGCACCCGTCGCGAATTTCAGTGTCTGCTAAGCAGACACTGAAATTCAAAGTGGGGCCCTCTTACGGGGGCCCCTGCAGTGCCCATGCCATTGGCATGGGCACTGCAGGGGCCCCCAGGGGCCCCACGACACCCCTCACCGACATCCTGTTCCTGGCGGTCGAAACCGCCAGGAACAGGATGGCGGTGAGGGGGTCGGAATCCCCCATGGGGGATTCCTCAGGGCAGCGGTTTTCCGGTTCTGACCGCGGCCATACCGCCGCGGTCAGAATGCCCTGCGGAGCACCGCCAGCCTGTTGGCGGTGCTCCCGCCGACCCCGGCGGTCAAGGACCGCCGGGGTCGGAATGACCGCCTTTGTGTCCTTATCACCATAAATATTACACAATGTTACAAGATCATTTACATTACGATATGCAGGCCACTTGACTACTGTAACCTGTTCAGGCAACTGTAACTCTTCAAGAAAGTTCCTTGCTTTCTGGCAAATCCAGATTGTGGATCCGGAAGATGTCATAGTCCCCCCTTGGGACCATAATTGTCAGAAGTCAAGCCGTACTGACTATTGGTAAATATTGTCACCTTCAGTTGGTCTTAAACACAACATGCACTAGTAAGAGCAATCAATTCAGCCACTTGTGCAGAAAATATTCCTGGAATAGTCAGGAAGCTTCAACAACTCCAGAAATGGTGAAGACTGCATAGGTAGCTCTCAGACTTCCTCCACTGTTCTTGGTAATAAGAGCCATCAACATATAGCACAAAATCAGATTAAGCTAGTGGCTCATATTGTGTATCCGGACTCGGTTTGGTGCATAGTTCACTGACTTTGAGACAATCATGACCCACTTCATATTCATCATTTTCATAATCAGGTACAGGTAGCAAGGTGGCAGAATTTAGAACACCACAGTGCTTTGCAGTCACATTTCCGCCACAAGAATACCTTGCTCATATTTGATTGGGTGGCTACTTATCAAATGCTGGCTTCTAGTCCTTGTCAACAATAACTCCACAGAATGGGGAACATGCACAGTTAATGGTTGACCCATGACTATGTTTTCACACTTCTCAATGCTGACACTAATGGCTGACACTATTTTAAGGCAACCTGGCAGCACAGAAGCTACGGGATCAAGAGTAGCAGACAAGTAGACCACAAGGCTTATAGCATTTCCATGTAATTGTGTAAGCATTGAGAGTGCACAGCCATCCCTCTCACTGAAGAAAAGTGCAAATGACTTATTATAATTACGCATTCCCAGTGCTGAGGCAGGCAGAGACTTTCTCTCAGCTCTATGAAGTCGATCAAGCAAATGTTATCTCAGGGTACCAGATCAGACACATCTTTGTGTGTCAGATTCTGAAAAGGCTTAGCCACTAGCAAATAGTTGGTTTTCCACTGATGACAGTAGCACACCATTCCCAAAAACATCCTGACTTCTCACTGGATTGTTGGCATATTAATTTTCACAATTGCCAAATTTCTCTTGTGATACTTTCCTTGTTCCTTTCTCAATGTGATGTCCAAGATACTAAACGTCTTTTTGACAGTACTGCAGCTTTTCCCAAGATACTTTATGTCCATTCTCGACCAGGTGGTTCAACAACACAAAAGTATCTTACTTGCAGGCTTCTTGAGTGTTTGGCGCCACCAACAGGTTGCTGATGTACTGGATTAGGTCTGAGTTACAAGGCATGACCATGGACTTAAAATTCTTCTTACGAATCTGGTAGAAAATGGAGGGGTTCTCAGTATACCCCTGTGGGACTTGGCACCTTTTCAAGACACGATTTCCAAACAGAAATACAAAGAGAAATTGCCCTCATGCAGCTGTATCAAAAAGAAAGCCTGGCACAAATCAATGACTGTGAACTACTCAGCCTCACATGGAATCTGAAACAATATCACAGCTGGATTTGTTACTACAGTGCAACAAGGAACAACAATGTAAGGTCCTGCAAAATGTGCTACTTCCCATTTGGCTTCTGTAAGCCCATAATGGGTGAATTGCAAGGACTTCCCATAATTTCCTTCAAAATTCCCTGAGGAATCATAGACTCGAGCAATCATTTTAGGTGTCAAATTGTACTGTGGTGTTCTTGGATATTCAGTATTTGGCTTCAGTGTGATTCAAACAGCTTCAACACCATTGATCAACTTAATATCCTTTCCTGAAAAACTCACACCTCAAACCTGACTGTCTCTTTAAGGTCTGATTGCAAGTCATCGAAGGTTAACTGGTAAACAATGTGGTGTAAGATGTATTGTTCACCAATTTAAAGGCAGCATCCTCATCATTGGTTTTCATCTCCATGCCTGTCGGCATCCAATAGACAACAGAGTTCAACTTGCAAAGGAGATGTCTCCCTAGAACACTCACCAGGCTAGAATCACACACCACAAATTGGTGATTCTCTTCAAAGGACTCTATTTTTACAGGTACTTCTGTTGTTTGTTGGGTTGTAATTCATTGATTTGCAACTCCTATAACTTGGATAATTTTTTTCTGGAGAGGGATAGGTTTCGAACCTCTACTGTTCTCAAAGTAGAACGGGTAGCACCAGTGTCAACCAAAAATGACATGGGATGGCCATTCACTTCACTTCACTATAGACTAATGGACCACTCTGGCCTACCTCCAAGACTGCATAAAGTATGCAATCTTCCTCCCTCTCAGACACCTTCAGGCTGACTAATCAGAGCTACAATCACAAATATCTCAAACACAGGAAACTGTTGAAAGGGATTACTGTCTTGAAACACATTCAAATTCATGTTTGGGACCTGGCTAGAATTTATTTTGGGGCCATTCTCTTTTTTCTGCAGCATCGGGGGTTGTGGAATCTGCATCACTGGAGATTGTGGTACATTAAAATTCTGCCCTCTCTGTCTCTGCACATTTTGCATCTGGTGGGGATTATTATTCTGGGGTTGTACAAATCTTGAATTTTGGAGCTGACTGACTGGGTTAAGAAGACATTCCAGCTTCCACTACCCCAAATTGTTACAAACATGACAAGGGGTTGTCTTCTTCAAGCTATTCACATCCATCTCTGTATTACAGTCAATTGGAACACCTCAACCTCTTCCCTGCATTGGATTTGCTCCTTGTTGATACATTCATTGGATAGCATCAACATTGTCTATGAATGGCTATCCCATGAGACAGCACCTTTGACTTCAAGAATGTCATCACGTGCTGATATTTGTTTTTCATTACCAACGGTGAAGGGCCTTTCATCACTAGACTTCTTTGTGGTTCTGACTCAGGCCACTGAATGACTGTTTTACATTCTGCCCACAAGTCACTAGGAACCACAGTGTCAAACAAGGTATTTAAATCGACCCACAACACCTGTGAAATCTTCACAAAACTCTCAACTTGCTTGTACCGTTCCATCAGCTTTTCCCTCAGCTTTGGAAAGTCATTAGTGAATGAAGCAAGATCACTTCTACTCCAAGGAACATAAACTCCACCAGGCACTTCCCCCAAAAGGAACTTTGTTGTACCCAACTCTCTCTACAGGAGGTGGTGGTTCTCCTGTTTGTTGCTATAGTTCTTTCTTCTTTGCCTATCGAGCTTCCCATTTATCTAACTCATACCATTTTTGGATGTTTTAAATCAGCTCTCTAATTTGTATTTTTGTCCCTCAAGTTCTCATACAGGCTTTGTCTTCCTCAATAAAACATACATGATAGCTATTCTGCAAAGCTTTGGTCTTACTCAAGTCTACCTCGTATTTTTGAGTTAACTCAAATAATTTATCATAAACTTGTCCTGCAAGTATAGTAACATCCTTACACATGAACACAAGTTCATTTTCATGTTAACACAAGTTCATTTTTATGTTAAGTATCTCAATAAGTCATTACAAAATTCCTGCTAATCATTTCAACCAGTTCTAATTTTAATTTAGCCGCATACACCAAGTACTCTTTCTCCAGTAACTAAATAGTTGCCTGACTCACTTCAGTACTCACACTTTGGCCCTCATTCTGACACTGGCAGTTTGTAACCGCCAGGGCAGAGGGCAGAGGAAGCACCGCCAACAGGCTGGCGGTGTTTCCGGGGCAATTCTGACAGCGGCGGTAAAGCCGCGGTCAAAAAAGGGGAACCGGCGGTTTCCCGCCGGTTTTCCTCTGCCCCAGGGAATCCTCCACGGCGGCGCTGCAAGCAGCGCCGCCATGGGGATTCCGACCCCCTTCCCGCCAGCCTGTTCCTGGCGGTTTACACCGCCAGGAAGAGGCTGGCGGGAACGGGTGTCGTGGGGCCCCCTAACAGGGCCCCATTAAGATTTTCAGTGTCTGCTTGGCAGACACTGAAAATCGCGACGGGTGCAACTGCACCCGTCGCACCCCAGCAAATCCGCCGGCTCCATTCGGAGCCGGCTTCATCTTTGCTGGGGCTTTCCCGCTGGGCCGGCGGGCGATCTTTTGAAGATCGCCCGCCGGCCCAGCGGGAAAGTCAGAATGCTCCCCGCGGTCATTTGACCGCGGGGCGGTGTTTGGGCGGAATGACCCCCTTTGTCTTGAAGGAGTATCAGCGTTAAAAGCCTACACCCACTCATTTATTTCCTTAGCGCTAAGACTCTGTGTCACTACAAGGACTTTAGACATATTTCCAACTCCATGGGCACGCTACTAGAATTTAAAGGCGGTTCCCACATGGGTGTCACAGATGTTGGCATTCTCTGATATATGTCTATGGAACCGCACCCTGAAAAGTTCAAAGTCGAATCAGCACTTGCCACACATGGAGAACTTGTGTGTATTGGAACTGAAGGAATAAATCCTCTCACATCAGGACTCACTGCCGCACTATCTGATCCACCTACTGCACCTGAGGCAGCCAAATTATAAATTACTTTTCCTGGGCCATACGGCCTATACATGGGGACCACAGGACCAATAGTAACTGGGACAGTAAGAGCATTGACAGTATTGGGAGCACCAGAATCAGCTGGAGAATCAATTTCTGAACCCTCTCCCTTAATTCATAATGTACATTTACTAGAATAACCCCACACTGGACCAATAGTCACATCCATCAGAGCAGTAGCTAATCCAACCTTTCCCCCACTACTTGTGCCATTTCCACCCTCCTCCTGAGTCTCATTGTACAAGGGTAGACGTTCTGACAATAGTACATCTAGAAGGCTGTCTCCAGAACACTGTCACTAACCGTCAAGCATATCATCTGGTTCGTTTTTCTTTCCCTCCTTTTGTTTCTTGTCTCTTTTCTTTTGCTCCCCCAAATGCTTCGCTGATCAAGTTTGGATACAATCTAACGCCTACCACACCAGTTCTTCATCTTTTCTGTACAGCATCCCTTCTAGCATCTGCATAGGTGTGCACTGCCCTTCAAGCTCTTTCTTGTCATTTCTCTTTCTCTACAGCGTGAGCAACATGTTCCCAGGAATCAAAAGCATCATATTGTGCAGGTCTAGGAGGCGGTTTCCTCTTGCACAACACCCTCCTCAGGTTTTCAATAATTCTCCAGTTAAATGTGTCATATCATGAAAACCTCAATGCACCTTCTTTCTCAGTGATGTGGTGCCATTGATAATCCAAATACGTTTATGAAGCCCTACATTTATTGCCATATAATGACCTGGGGTATCTTCAGGACGTGCCTCTTGTCCCTCTACCAGGTATAGGCACATCTCCTGTAAACAAACCTCGTACGGCCTTAAAAACAATTCATTTCTCAACCAAATATAAATATTCACAAACAGAATACGTGTTCTGGACCAGGAAGTAACACTTTATCCACAATTCCTTGTTCAACAGTGACAACCAATCACAGTGCGCCCCCTTGTGATGTCCATAACCAATACCAGTGTGGCACTTCACCAAATGACCAATACCAGCATATCACACTGTGATGTAAATCTCTCTCCTTGCCGCGGCTCGGCCTCTTTTTCAGTGTGCACGCACACCCTCACCTCAACATCACACACATATAATAAAAAATACAATACAATAACCTTTATCTGCTTCACTAAAGAATTGACAGGATCCAGTCATACAAGAGTATCAAACACTTTGAATCAAACCTCATCATGTCATTCAAATAAGTTTAGGTTCACCCTGCGCATTAAGATCGACTATACGAATCACTTCATATTCACACAAAAATAAATCCATATCTCAACTGTGCCGTAGACGACATCTCACGAGAAGCACCACCAAACTTAGCAGACAATTACAATATGGTGTTTTCTTAACCTTTTAATTCTACCCTGGGATTTAGGTTAAGTTGGACCCAATAACAACTTTAACTTCTTTTACTGACACCACACTTGCACAACTTTCAAAACATCTCTGCAAAACATCATCAAACTTCGCAAAACTCCGCACTCAACTAAACATGAACCACTGCAATTTACAACCCTATTAATGCTCACTCCTCCACTATGAATAAAACTCTCTTCTGAATCTCTGAAACTCTTACCCATCCTCCAAAGTCTAGACAGAGACAGTAGGGACGGTGCTCTGAGGACAAACTAATCTAAAATAAAGTTTCTAGCTCCTCCTACGTCGGGATCTTAACCATCATCACTGTTACCATCTGAGAACCCTTCATCCCTATTCTCTGGTTTCTCTTTTTTCAACTGGCCGTTTTAGGAGTTCTGAGGGGTAAAGAGAGTTAAAATCAACACTTTAAATGACTTAACAGTGCAACCTAATTTGGTCACACATTAAGGGGGTCATTCTGACCCTGGCGGTAAAATCCGCCAGGGCCAACGACCGCGGGAGCACCGCCAACAGGCTGGCGGTGCTCCCATGGGCATTCTGACCGCGGCGGTACAGCCGCGGTCAGAAACGGAAAACCGGCGGTGTACCGCCGGTTTCCCGCTGCCCTGGGGAATCCTCCATGGTGGCGCAGCTTGCTGCGCCGCCATGGGGATTCCGACCCCCATACCGCCATCCTGTTCCTGGGGGTTTTGGCCGCCAGGAAGAGAATGGCGGTATGGGGTGTCGTGGGGCCCCTGGGGGCCCCTGCAGTGCCCATGCCAATGGCATGGGCACTGCAGGGGCCCCCGTAACAGGGCCCCACAAAGATTTTCAGTGTCTGCCATGCAGACACTGAAAATCGCGACGGGTGCAACTGCACCCGTCGCACACCTTCCACTCCGCCGGCTCCATTCGGAGCCGGCATCCTCATGGAAGGGTGTTTCCCCCTGGGCTGACGGGCGGCCTTCTGGCGGTCGCCCGCCAGCCCAGCGGGAAACCCAGAATACCCGTGGCGGTCTTTTGACCGCGCAGCGGTATTCTGGCGGTCCCAGCCAGGCCGGCGGCTTCCGCCGCCGGCCGGGGTCAGAATGACCCCGTAAATCTCAGAGTCGGAGATTAAAGTTCAAAGGTTTTTTACAAATTTGATACCAGACTTATATAAATGAGTCCTAGAAACATGCTGTATAAGTACTGAATCACCAAAGGTGAAGTCAATCAATCAATCAATCAGGTAATTTATAAAGCACGCTACTCACCCGTCAGGGTCTCAAGCCGCTGGGGGGGAAGCTACTGATCGAATAGCCATGTTTTGAGGCATTTCCTGAATTTCAGCAAGTCCTGGGTCTGGCGTAGGTGAAAAAGGTAGGGAGTTCCAGGTCTTGGCGGAAATGTGAGAGAAGGATCTTCCTTCTGCAATGGTGCGGGGGACGGAGGCGAGGGTGAGACTGGCAGGGCAGAGATGGCGGGTGGGAGTGTGGAAGGTGAGTCTGTCGTTGAGGTAGGCCGGACCAGTGTTGTGAAGGGCTTTGTGTGCGTGGGTGAGGAGTTTGAAGGTGATCCTCTTTGTTACGGGTAGACAGTGTAGGTCTCTGAGGCAGGATGAGATATGATTGCGGCGTGGGATGTCGAAGATGAAGCGGGCGGATGCGTTTTGGATTTGTTGCATTTTCGTTTGGAGTTTGGCCATGGTTCCCACGTAGAGTGCTTTTCCGTAGTGTAATTGGCTGCTGATGAGAGTGGGAGACTGTCTTCCTGGTTTCGACGGGGATCCATTTGAAGATCTTGCGGAGCATGCGGATGGTGTTGTAGCAGGAAGAGGAGATTGCATTGACCTGCTGAGTCATGCTGAGTGCTGAGTCCAGGATGAATCCTAGGTTGTGTGCTTGAGTGGTGGGTGTGGGTGCGGTACCTAGGGAGGTAGGCCACCAGGAGTCATTCCAAGCTGAAAGGTTGGTGTCGAAGATGAGGATCTCTGTTTTGTCAGTGTTTAATTTGAGGCAGCTTTATTCCATCCAGTTTGCGATGGCGTGAAGTCCATTGTGGAGGTTCTTTTTTGCGGTTGCAGGGTCTTTCGTGAGGGAGAGGATCAGCTGGGTGTCATCTGCATAGGATACTATGTTGATGTGGTGGGTTTGTGCGGTGTTGGCGAGTGGGGCCATATAGACGCTGAAGAGTGTTGGGCTGAGGGAGGAACCTTGGGGGACGCCACAGATGGTCTTGGAGGCTTCGGACAAAAACAGCAGAAAGCGGACTCTCTGGGTTCTGCCGGAGAGGAATGTAGCGATCCAGTCCAGAGCCTTGCCACGGATCCCGGCATTGTGGAGGCGTGTGCGAAGGGTATGGTGACAAACGGTGTCGAAGGTTGCGGAGAGGTCCAGGTGGATGAGTGCTGCGGTTTCGCCTTCATCGAGTATGGTCCTGATGTCATCTGTAGGAGCGATGAGCGCGGTCTCAGTGCTGTGGTTCTTGCGGAATCCGGATTGGGAGGTGTTGACTGCCTTATTGTCTTCCAAGAAGCTAGATAATTGGCTGTTCACGATTTTCTCAATGACCTTTGCTGGGAAGGGGATGAGGGAGATGGGCTGGTAGTTCTTGGGGTCATCTGGGTCCGCCTTGGGTTTCTTCAACAGGGCGTTGACATCGGCCTTTTTCCAGCTCTCCGGGAAGGTGGCTGTCTCGAAGGAGCTGTTGATGATGTTGCAGAGGTGGGGGGCAATGGGATTGCTGGCTTTACTGAAAATATGGTGTGGGCAGGGGTCCGAGGGGGAGCCAGAGTGGATGGAGGCCATGGTGTTGACGATGTCTTCATTGTTGACGTGGGTCCAGGCGCATAGGAGTTTGGTGTCGCTTGGTGCGTTGGGGTCATGGGTGTCTGTGGTTTGCAGGTGGGTCTGGGGATTGAAGCTGTTGTGGATGTTTTCGATCTTTTGATGGAAGTAGGTGGCAAGGGAGTTGCAAAGCTCCTGTGATGGCGGGGGATTGTTGGAGCAGGGTTGGAAGGCTCTTTGATGATGCCGAAGAGCTCTTTGCTGTTGTGAGCCTTGGTGTTTATGCGGCTTTTGTAGTAGGTTATTTTGGTGGTGCGGATCAGCTGGGAATGTTTGTGGATGGCAGTCTTGAGGGCGATGTGGTTGGATTCGGTAGGTTCATGGCGCCAGGTTTTCTCAATTCTTCTGCATTCCTGTTTGGAGGCCTGTAGATCGGGGCTGAACCATCTCGCCTTGGTTGTGTGGTGGATGTCTCAGGGTTGTTTGGGTGGCGCGAGGGTGTTGGCGCAGTCGTCTATCCATTGATGCAGGTTGGTGGCAGCTGTGTTGGGGTCCAGGATCCTAGGAGGTGGGGCCTGGGTGAGGGTGGAGACCAGCTGTTCTGTCAAGATTTTGCTCCAATATAGGCGGGGGGTTGTGTAGGATGGTGGTGAGAGACTGGCTTCTGGAAGGAAAAATGGATGCAGCGATGGTCGGTCCAGTGGAGTTCGGTGGTGTGGCTGAAGGAAACGTGGCTGCTGGCTGAGAAGATGGGGTCGAGTGTGTGGCCTGTGGTGTGAGTGGGCGACGTGACGAGTTGCTTAAGGCTGAGGTTGTCGAGGTTGTCGAGCAGATTGGTGTTGTTGATATCATTGTTGTTTTCTAAGTGGAAGTCCAGGACGCCAAGGAGGATGTAGTCTGTTGAGGCGAGGGCTTGGGTGCAGATGATGTTGGCGATGGTGTCGCAAAAGTGAGGTCAGGGGCCCTGGGGTCTGTAGACCAGTGTTCCTCTGAGGGTGGTGTTGGCGTTGATGTGAATTTTGAAGTGGAGGTGCTCGGCGGGGTCGAGGGTGTCGTGGGTGCTAGTTGAGACTCTGATGGTGTTTTTGTGGACTATGGCGATTCCTCCTGTTGTATCAGATTTAATTGTACAAGTGTGAAGCATACAAGAATCTCGGTTGCAGACATACAAAAGATGAGAAACAGACTCTGATGGTCAGTATACAGGTCGGGGTCCTCTTGTCTAATCATCTGAAAACAGATTTAATCTAAATACCTTAACTAAGCTGTAGGGGAAATCCGAATTATCTCTCAGGAAATATAAGAAAAATGGAAATAACTGGAAAGCCTTAACATAAGAGAAACCTCCTTAAAAGTTCTGATAGAGAGATGTGCGTAGCATAAAGCCTCTGAACCTGACTAAGAATAAGGAGGTCTGTACCTCCCTAAGTCTCAGGGGAATCTGCTCTCGCCAAAGGATAAAGGAGTCTGGCCGCTTCTAACTAAATGAATTTATACCTTGTAGAACCTTCAAGACTCCACATCATCAACACCAGTAGTTTTCCATCTTCAGTGCTCAATTGGAATTACCAACTGTCATCAGATTTTCATCCCACAAAACAAACATCAGGACAACCTTGGGTATCTCCCAGATCCTGATGCACACAGGGGAGTCTTTCTTCTTCAGTTTGTTAGTTTCCTTGTTTATGCCAACATATCCACCTATAACCCAACTATCTCAAATACACAACATGCCTTACATTAACTATAGAGTAATTCAGACTCATCTGCATATAAAGAATAATACATGAACAAAATTCTACACTGAAGGTTAAGAGTACGAGAACAAAGTTTCAGGTCTTCAGTTCAGCTAACTTAGTAGAAGATTCAATGAACATTCAAGATACATAAGTATCCATGCATTTTCCTTCATAGACCATAATCCAGATATGTGAATAAAAATGCATACATGTTGCATATTTCAACTGATTAAAGTCATTATTAAAAGAGACATATAAAATTATTACCTTTCTACTTGTGATTGCACCTTGAATAATATGATTTTGATGCACCACTGGACTTTAGTAACAATAAAGCACACAATATATGTATTATTGAATACATTTTTGCATCACGCCTGCAGCGCATGATGGCAAAAACAAAGTAATGCGTCTTATGCGTGAAAGACAAGCACATGACAGGGAGGACAAAAGCCAAGAGAGAAAAGCACATGCAGAATATTTGGAGGAGAGGGAAAGAAAAAGGGGGGAGTGGGTGGAAGTGCAATATAGATATATGGCGCACTGCAGAATTTGAGATAAAGCAAAATTGAAACTGAAAGGTTTCATTGTCTGTGGATACAGGTAGCATGCGACACAGGAGGTTTTACAGTACAAGTAAGGATATTAAAACAATTTGAGAACTGTTGCGGGCCTCAAATCCCCGGTGCATCCTCAAAACTGAGAGCATGCGCAAGGATTTCACTTGTGTTGTTACCCAAACTTGATTTTCACCTAGCAAAGGCTAGATTACATAAATGTGGGTCAATGTTTTTTTTTTTTTTTTTAATTCGATTTTGAACACAGAACAAAAACATTCAATAATACAAAAACAAGTCCCTCGACGGGAAAAATCAGAGAGAGAAGAAAAACATTGCAAACCATACAGCTTCAATAATATCCCACGTCACAAGAGGCTCTCAGCTAAAGTCTCTACCTATATGCTACAATATCGAGGGATCCATCTTCAGAAATCCTCCACACCGGCGGAACGAGGAATCCACAGCCCCGGTGCAGGAGAAAAACTTACACATCAGAGGTCATAACTAACATAGTCGAGGGGAAGGAACTACAGGAGAAAACAATTTGCTAAAACTACAAAAAAAGGCAGGTGGAGCACGCAGTCACATCGCGCAGGCTTATCCTATACCATAGCAACACACACGATCCATGGGGGGGTGAACCTCGCAGTTGGGAGCCACCAATCACACAGCACCCTCCTTCCGGCCCGCCAAGTATTTATTCAGAGGGGCCCAAATATCCTTAGGACGGGATCCATCTGGCATAAGTCCCCAGAATACTGACAGCTGATCATGACAAAAAGCCGCATCTCGCAGCCATTCAGACCGACGAGGAGCCCTCCCCCGACCCCAGCACATAGCAACCCTGCGCTTAGCCAGCAACATAAGGAGGCCTACTAGACGCCTATGCTGTCCCTGAATCTCATCCATACATCCCAACAGTGCAATCTTAGGGGAGAGAGGTAGCTCCAGCTCTACCATTTCAGCAAGCGACTGCCATACCTCCGCCCAAAAATTATATACCTCCGCACACTCCCACGCCAGATGTAAAAAAACGGCGTCCTGAGTCCTGCAGCGAGCGCAGTGTGTATCCTCCAGCAGCCCCATGGAGTGAAGACTCTTGGGCGTATAATATAGTTGATGCAAAAACTTAAAGTGCAACAATCGTAACCTATAATTCGGGGACAATGCTTTCATGTGAGCGCAGCATCCGCGCCACATTGCCTCCCGGATAGGCTCTCCCACATCTCTCTCCCATGCAGTTCTAGAGGACACCCCAGGGCCACTCCCCTGCTCCTGCACAGAATTGTACAGCTTTGTTATCTGCTTAGAAGGGGATCTCGCACCACAGAGTACCTCCAGGGCTCGAAACTCCAAGGGAGCTCCAGTCTCACCAAAAAGTCGATCTTGCCGCAAAGCAGGGACCCGGAGAGCGTAAAATCGCTGCAACGCTGTACCATCACAGCCGGAGAGCGCCTCAGAAATGTCCAACAAACGGCCGTCTACCAACAAATCTCCCAGCACCAGCAGGCCAGCGTCTCGAAGAAAACCACGCACCCCACCATCCTGGAACATCTGCGCGTCAGCAATCGCCATAACAGGCAGCGAAGGGGCGAATGGTACAGAAACTCCAGAACGTTGCATCAGCGCCCTCCACGCTCTTGCCGTGCAGGCCACCATGTCGATTCCCCTAGTTCGGGATGGCACCCGCCTACCAAGCACATGCACCAAGCCGTCCGGCCACACAGAGTCACTCTCAGGCGCCAAATGCGGCATATAGCGTGTCGGATTCAGCCAGTAGTATGCAAAATGCACCTGAGCACAGTGATAATATAGCTCCAAGTCCGGGGCCGCCAGCCCGGCCAGTTCAAACGGCAACGTCATTTTCTCCCAGGTAATACGCAGCTGACGTCCCGCCCACGCCAATCGAATGAGTGCAGACCTGAGGCGTCGGAAGTAGCCCCTAGCTAACGGAACGGGAAGATTCACGAACAAATACAGAAATTTGGGGAGAACCACCATCTTTGCAATGGCAATACACCCGATTAGCGAAAGCGGTAAAGCACACCAGAGCTCCACCTTTTCCTCCAGCAATGTCAGCGCTACCCTATAGTTAGTAAGACGTAACGCATCCTCGTCACAGCACAGGTGTATGCCCAGATAGCGCACCGGGCCCTCCGCCCAAACCAAAGGATATCGAGAATCAAATCTCTCCACGCTGGAAGTCAGAGGCAGGATCGTCGACTTCGACCAGTTAATAGTAACACCAGAAAAATTCCCGAAGCGCACAATTTCATCTAGTAGAATATCTAGATTCTGCCCTGGGTTCCGCATGTATAACGCAATATCATCCGCATACAGAGATATCAAGACAGGACGTTGCCGAAACTGTAAGCACCTGCTGCTATATTTCTGTCGCAATCCCGCCGCCAACTGCTCCATTGCAGCTGCAAAAAGAAGCGGAGACAGTGGGCACCCCTGGCGTGTACCCTGCATAACAGGAAATGGAGCCGATACACTTCAGTTAAGGCGCAACCTGGCTGCGGGCAGAGTGTACAGCAGTCTAATCCAGTTCACAAAGCGCACGCTGAGTCCCACTCGGCCCAAAAGTGCAAACATATACTCCCAAGCCAGGGCGTCAAAAGCCTTGGCTGCATCAAGCAACACCGCAGCTACATCATCGCCAGCCTCCAATGAGCCCGCCACCGCGAAGAAGGTGCGCAAATTATGACACGTGGATCTCCCAGGAACAAAACCTGATTGATCCGGAAGCACCAACCTGGAAAGAAGTGGCTGCAAGCGCGCCGCTATCATCTTGGCAAGAATTTTATTATCGATGTTTATCATGGAGTGTGGGCGATAAGAATCACATCGTGTCGGGTCCTTCCCAGGCTTCAAAACTGTTATTATTAAAGCCTCCCGAAGGGAGGCTGGAAGCGACCCAGTCTCTAGAGATTCCTCATACACCTCTAGCAGACACGGAGCAAGGATATCCACATATTCTTTATAAAACGCAGGGGTCAATCCATCGACGCCTGGAGACTTATCCCCAGGTAAACTTAGAATCGCCGCTGCCACCTCCTCTACTGTAAATGGCATATCCAAATACGCCCTGTGTGTCTCCTCAAACCACACCAGCGCAATATTCTCAAAGTACTCCTGCATATCTACCTCCTTCAGACCTACCGGGGCCGCATATAGCTGCGTGAAATATTCCGTAAATACTTGCACCACACCACTCGATCCGGTCACCCTGCCGCCCTCAGCGTCCATCGCCTCGGTGACATAATTACTGGCCCAGGGTCTACGCAGTAATCCCGCTAACGTTCTCCCGGCTCTCTCACCCTCCCCATACATACGAGCCTGTGCATGTCTCCCAAGGAAACAAACTTCCCTTAGGGAGACGTCCTCATACAAGAACACCTCACGTCTGATCTCCGCAAGGACCTCACTTGACCATGTCGCTGCCAAGCGTCGTTCCAGCTCTCCAAGCCTCCCTTCAATATCGGCCATCTCCTGTCTTAAAGCTTTCACAATCCCATGCTGCTTCGCGAGACAAACCCCACGAATAACCACTTTAAATGCCTCCCAAACGGTACCGGGAGACCCCACCGATCCTCGGTTCTCAGCAAAAAACAGCCGGATCGCATCCCGTACTTCCTCCCGAAAGATCTCGTCTCGGAGTGCTCCGCTGGGCAATCGCCACATAACCATCGGTTGCAGCTCGCTAGGGATCGCCAATTCTAATAACACTGGCGAGTGGTCCGATAGCGTACGGGGGAGATGGTCAACCGCTCTAGTCCAAGCCTCCACATCTCTGGTGCCCAACCATCGATCAATGCGAGACCAGCTGCTATGGAAGTAATTCAAGCAGGTGCCCTCACGCACACCTACATGCCTCTGCCTCCATAAGTCCACCAGAGCTCCGCTATTCATCACTGCCGCCAGCGATCTCGCCGAAGAGGCATGCTGCACCCTGGCCACACTTTCGCGGTCCAACTTAGCATCTAGGACTACATTAAAATCTCCGCCCCAGATCACAGCTCCGGCATCCAACGACTCCACAAGACGCCACACCTCCAGGAAAAACTCCGGGTCATCAACATTCGGCCCATACACAGCCACAAGTCGACAAGCCCTGTCCAGCAACGTTCCGCTCAGTAGCACATACCTGCCGTTGGGATCAATAATAATTTTGCGCGTACGCCACTGCAATCCTTTGCGGATAATAATTGCTACCCCGCGCGCGTAGCTAGAATATGTAGAGCAATGAGCCTCCCCAACCCAACCAACTTTCAGTCTGCCAACAGCAGACGCCATCAGATGCGTCTCTTGTATCATACAGATGTCAATACCATGTCGCTTAACATAAGCAGTCACCAGGCGAACCTTCCGATTATCATTGAGCCCCCGCACGTTCCATGTCAAGCATCTAACAGCAGAGGTAGCTTCACCCTTCATCCAGAACAACAGCCGCACAGCACTGCACGTAACCACACCTCTCCACCTGCCTAGAACTTAACAAAAAAGCAACCTGAAACATTCCCAAATGGACCCAAGCCCCCCACCACCCACACAGGCCCCCCAATCGGACCCACGCAGTTACCCTCCCACCCAACCCCAAAACCCACCCAGGGAACTTAAAGCGATCAATTACTGGACTCATCCTAGGGGCAGAAGCCTGCCAGACAGCTCTCCACCCAGAATATTCTAGGGAAGAGGGGCCATTGGGCCAAGCAGCAGCTACACAGCAGGGGCCCGATCACAGAGCAGACCCGCATGTCCCCGCAGCTCCAAACAAAGCAGTAATCCATACACGCTGGTTAATCATTGTCACTAAGAGCGGCATCCTCTGCACCTGCCCCTCCAGGTCCTGCAGCCCCCGGCTGTCGTGGTAATCGTCTAGCAAACTTAATCGCCTGCTTTGGATCCGAGAAATACAGCATCTTACCCTCATGCCGCACCCTCTGTCTGGCCCGGTATAACAGGGCGAACCCAACTCCAGCCTGGCTCAGTAGACGCTTCGTTGGCAGAAAGGCCCGCCTCTGGGCCTGCACACCTGGGGTGTAATCAGGGAAAAAGTTTATTTCGGAGTTCTTGTATACTAGAGGCCTTCTCTCCCTAGCCAAACGGAGGACAGCGTCTCGGTCCCTGTAATTTAGCAGACGCGCAATAATTGGACGAGGAGGTGTACCCGGCGGGGGCCGAGGCCCCAAGGTCCGATGAGCCCTTTCAATCACCAACATCCGTGAGAGCTCGCCAGCAAACAGCTCCTGCATCATATTCTCCACGAAGTCTTCCATACGACCCATATCAGTTGCCTCCGGCAGCCCCACAATGCGTATGTTATTGCGCCGGGACCTCGCCTCCAAGTCCTCGTTCTTATTCCGTATCACCTCTAGGAGACGCTCCATTTGCGCAATCTGTTCTCTGTCACCACTACGCGCATCCTCTATTTCCGACGTGCTTGACTCCAGAACCTCAAACCTGGCATCATGGTCATCGACCCGGGCTCTTATGCGATCTAGCTGTTCTGACACATGGTCCAGCTTGGCATCAATGCCTGCCAAGCTAGTCTTAAGTTCCAAGAACATGGACCGCACAGACATCTCTGGAGACTCGTCTTCGATCTCGGCGTCTCCAGGCTGGGACCACAGCTCCACCCGCGAAGGTGAGCTTGGCTTGTCGCTTATCTGCCTTGCCCATCATTCAATACGATACGTGTAATCGCAGCTAGCGCCAGCTCTGGAAAAGGAACGAAGACTGCAGGTCCACACCTCCGAAAATCATCCAGCTGGCAGCTCAGTTCTGCTCGCAGGACCACAAACAGCTTCCAGGCGCTCTAGCTGGCCGCCCAGCCACTCCAGACCAAGCCAGCCTCCTTTATGGGAGCACCGCCGACCTAGCCAACAGCAAAGCAGTCCACGCAGCACAAGAGGGGGGAGGAAAGACACCGGGCAGACTACAAATGCTAGGGCCAGGGTATTCCGCCGCCCCAAGCCACCAGGAGACCCCACAAAAGTACTCCACTGCGCCAGTCCTGGCCTCCGCCCCCGGTCTCACAGCCTGCACCAGTGTCCACTTGATCCTCCAGTCAGGGCCAGTTCAGGCCCTCCAGTGCGACATTTAGGCCTCCCCCAGCAGGATCCACAGGAGAGCACCTCAGGACCAGGTCGCAGCTCCCTCCGGCCGTCCTTTCACCAAAGCACAAAGGTCCAGACCATCACCCCTCTCCGGCCGTCTCTTCGTCCGGGGGGCCGGAAAGCTCCTCGCCTCCGGCGCGCTCTCCACTCGCCTCGGCCGTCTAGGCTCAATCCCAGCAGCAGCACACACCAGCCGGGAGCACGCGGGTCCGAAGGCCCAGGCAAGTCCTCCGGCCGCAGGGCAATAGGGGCCCATGGGGTCAAATATCATCGGCCGCGATATACACCAGGGAGGGGGAAGGGGGGGGGGGCGCGGCTTGATGCAGCCGCCGAATAGGCCCCCCGAACTCCCCCGAGGCCGGAAGCAGCCTCAGTGCCTCCCCTCCCCCACGAGCGCAATCAGCGTCCGCGCGCGCGGGGAGCCGTCGGCGCCAGACCCGATCACACGGAGCCGGCCTCCCCGCGCCCGTCCCGGCCGCTCCCGGGTCCACCAAAGAGTCGCCGGGGTCTCCGGGCAACTCCCCGAGGGTCCGCACCCACCGTAGCCACCTGGAGGATAAATTAAATAGGATCAGTAGCCCGGGGCCCGGCAGAGCCTCACGCCGTGTCGGCGATCTTGCCCGGCGGCTAGGCCAATGTGGGTCAATGTTTAAGCACACTACTATGCTCATGGGATGGGGAATATGGCTAATTTAGTACAAAAATACAGGTTTATTTTGGGGACATTCTTAATTTATTGCAGGAAACACAGCTGTTTTTATCTTACATTAAACAAGCTGTGTCTGCCTTAAAAACGGATTCCAGTTTAAAATAAACATTTGGATGCTAAAAGAGGTAGACTACATTGTAGGTCTTGATGACATCCAGTCCGGTGAAAAAGATTGTCATCACACAACTCACAGCATACACTTACAAATACACAAATGCAGAATGGGTCTTTTTGGCAGCCACTTTCAGCCATTGGCTACTGTGGTTTAAACAACTTTTGGTTGCCTCTGGCATTGCCTCAAAGGGCTTTCTCTCTCTCTGCCTCTCCTTTTCTGCCCCAAACTCAACTACTCAAAAGTCAGACTGTGACTTTTAAAAGGAAGCAGTCAGAGTTCATTACAGGAATTTCAGGAAATGAAATGGAATACTCAAAGGTACACATTAAGAGTTCTAAAGAGAGCCTTCCACAAAACTGGTTATGTTACGTTATAATTTCATGTTATGTTATGTGTTTGTTCTATTTGAATAATGCAACATATCACCTGTGAGGTTATCCATGCGCTGGAGCAGGAACACAGATCAGACGGAGATCCTAGTTGGACAGCCAGTTTTTCAGTTTCGTGCAGAAGTCGTATAGTAAAGGGGCCGTCATGATGTGTTGCAGGGAGCTCATTCCAGGTCTTGGCGGCAATGTAGGAGAAGGAATGCCCTCATGACTTGGTTCTGCAGATGCAGGGGACATGTGCGAGGGCAAATGAGGCTGAGTATAGCTGTCTGGTCAGATGGTAGAGTTGAAATTGGTCGCTGAGGTACGTGGGTCCTGCGTGTAGGCCTGGGTGAGCAGCTTAAATTGGCATAATTTGTGGTTTAGTAGCCAGTGAGGTTCAGTGAGGAAGAGAGTGATTTGGGTGCTTCTAAGGATCTCTAGGATGATCTGGTGTTGTTTTGGATGGGCTGGAGTCTTTGAGTGAGCTGGTTGAAGATGCCGACATGGAGCGCAATGCCATAGTTTAGTCTGCTGGTTATGAAGGCTTGGCTGACAATACATCTTGTGTATGTGGGGACACCATCTGAAAATGTTTCGGACCATTCTGAGACTGAGCAAGCAGGACAAGGTCACTGTGCCCACCTGTTTATTTGTTCACTCTGGGTTTGTAATCTAGGATGACATTAAGATTTCTGGTGAGGTCTGTGGGTGTGGCCATGGGTGCCAGTTCAGATGGGCACCAGGAGGAGTCCCCTGGGGAGCTCTTGTTTCCAAAGATTTTAATCTCTGCTTTATCTGTCTTGAGTGTTTGGTAGTTCTCCCTCATCCAGTTGGCCTCGCTGGTCATGCAGGACGTAAAGATAGTCCTAGTGGTGTTGTTCTCATCGCTGATGGAGTGGACAAGCTGTGTTGTCAGCGTAGGAGACAATGTTAATGTCATGGGCTTTTATTATGTGGGCGAGGGATGCCATGAACACATTGAAAAGAGATGAGCTGAGCTGAGGGATGATCTTTGGGGACTCCGCAAATAAAAGTCTTGGGTTCAAAGGTGTATGGGGGGAGTCTAGCTGGTTGCGTTCTGTCGGCAACAAAGGAGGTGATTAATCTCAGGGTAGGTCCTTGAATTGCTGAGTCATGAATTCTAAGGATGAGTGTTGAAAGCAACTAAGAGGTTGAGGATGATATGGGCAGTAGTTTCCCATCTGTCCAGGGTGGTCCAGATGTCATCTGTTGCTACGCAGTTGGCTGTTTCCTTACTGTGCTTGCTGCAGAACCCTGACTGAGTGATGTCCAGGAGGTGTTGCTGTTCTAGGTGGTAGGAGAGTTGCCTGTTGATCTTTTTGTCCATGACTTTGGACGGGAATGGTAGGAGGGAGACAGATTTGTAGTTATTGTTTTCTTCTGGGTCTGCCAAGGTCTGCCAAGGGTTTCGTCAGGAGAGTTGTGACCTCTGTGTGTTTCCAGTTATCTGGGAAGGTTCCGCTAAGGATGGAGGTGTTAATGGTGGTTAGGATGGGCCTGATCAGTGTTCTTCCCAAGTTACAGATGTGGTGAGGGCAGGGGTCAGTGCAGGCCCAATAAGGGATGGTCTTCATAAATCATGCAATGTCTTCTGTGGTGAGGGAGCTCCAGTTTGTTAGCTCATTGGCATTCTTGGTGGTAATGGGCAGTTGCCCGATTAGGTCTTCTACCCTGAGTCTGGTGTGGGAAGTTATTGAAGATCTTGAGTATTTTGTTATGGAGGAAGTGGAAGAAGTCAGAGAGGCTGTTGCAGAAGTACTATGACGGGGTAATGGTCTTGGTTGCTACTGTAGGTTTGGAGAATTCTCAGACTATGTTGAAAATCTCTTTGCCAGAGTTAGAGCAGGATTCCAGTCTCAGGACGAGGGCTGCTTTCCTGGCCTTTTTTTATCTGGACGTGATACTTTCTTAGTAAGAATTTTTGGGGGTCTCTTGAGGTGTTGTCTTGACCGCTTCTCCATCTTCTCTCTAGCTCCTTACCGCAACATTTGGAGTTTCTTAGATCTTCCTTGGAACAGCAGCCCTGAGTGTTTGTTCTTGCTTGCCTAATTTTCCTCATGGAAGCTAATGTGCTGGTGCAGTCTGAGATCCAGTTGTTGAATATGGTTAAGTTGTTCTGTAGGTTACAGTTGAGGATAGGATAGTTGGATCCGAGGGTATAGGAACATTCGCCTCGGCTATTTTGTTCCTATTGCGTCTGAAGTTGCTAGCTGCATTTGGCTTTCTGGAGTGGGGTCCCTAGGTGTAGAAGTGTACAATGGAGTGGTCCATCCCTGTGAGTGGGGTGAGGCAACAGAAAGTGATCTTGCTGCTGGCTGAAAAGACAGGGTCGAGGGTGTGTCCTGTGTTGTGAGTTGGTTCTCGGAGGAGCTGGGTGAGTCTGGCTCACACCCCTCATGGAAAGAGTCTGTTATTGTTCCCATTTATAAAAAGGGAAATATAACTCTCCCAATGAATTACAGGCCCATATCTCTTCTGTACTCTACAGCCAAAATAGTGGAATAAATCTTTCCTCAAAGGTTAGAGGAGTGGGCAAAAACCAATAACGTATTTGTAGATACATAATATGGGTTCAAGAAGGGAATGGGTTCAACAGATTGAGATTGAATCTGATTGTGATTATATCTAAATACTCTGTTGCCAAAAAATATACTCTGTTCTTGGCTTTCATGGACTTATCAGCAGCTTTTGACTGTGTCACGCAATTTACACTTTGGGCACCTATGTCCGAGATGGGCATAGGGGAAGATCTCATTACTTTTTGGAAGCATGAATCCTTTTCTGGATTCACATGCTGTGCATTATTCCACAATCTAGTGGTCAGGTCCAGAAAGTTGTGTTCTAGTTTGTTTTTTTCTTTGGGGTGTCGTCAACAACCAGTTGGTGCTTAGTCCGTCCTCTGCATGAAGTCAGACTGCGCCCTGGAAGTTCCTGTGCGTGGACTCCATCTTCAGAATCTTTTTTTCGCTGTTGGGTCTGGAAGCAGGATGGACTAACTCAGAATAATTTTTGAAAAACATAATTCTTTTTTCTTATACTTTTTTACAAAAAGAAGGAAACTTGGAAGACTACGTCAGAGGAAACAGCAAGAGGAGAAGTGAGACCTCACCACACTCCACAGTGGGACTCTGCCGGGAATCAGCCTCATGCCCCATTGGGAGACACTGCAGAAAAACTCCAAGGACCCAGTCCAGGTCACCGGAGGAGGAAATCAAACCCACCACCGACGGAGAATGAAGACAGAGGTAAGGGCCATGTAAAATACCCCTTTTAAATTGTGTCCAAAGTGCCACCACAAGTTCTCGAAAAGAGACCCCCATGAGGTCTCCAATTTTTGCATGCCCAAAGTCATGCAAGGCCTGCATGAAATTTGTACCAAAACACTAAAGGTACAACGCAGGCAAAGACTGGAACACTACACAATGTCCCAGAAGTAAGAGTCACTCTGGCACCTAGCCCTCTCGAGCGACAAAGAGAACGTAAAGGAGGCCAAAAAAGCAAGAGGGGCAGATTCAGACGGCAAAATATTCAAGTCACAAATGGAGAAAGTCCAACCACAAAAAAAGGGGTCAAAGGATGCCTAAAAGAAGAAGGTAAGACCGCCAAAAGGCTCAGACCCTAAGTCCTCAGGCAAACCAACAAAAGCAGCCTCGGCCCCGAAGACAACAGTGAGCAAAGGTCAGCAAAAACTGAAAGAGCCAAACAGATCCTGACCAAAGGATACCACAAGCTAGAAAGCATTGTTGAAAGAACCGACGAAAGTCCCCAAATGCAAGGGAGAAGACCAGTGCGTCGAAGCCGGCGGCACATGCAGCCCCTAAAAGGAAAGCTTCGATGTCAGACAAAATAGACCTACAGGCACAAGAGCTCGAAAGAAAGAAGAGAAAGCTGGAGGCAGAAATGGCTGGTCTCATCCAAAGAAGAAAGGAATTTGACAATTCCATAAAAAAAAATTCCACATGCCAGCAAAAACCCTGGCAACTCTGGCCGCAGAGGAGGCCGAATCAGTGCTGGAGGCACCAGCAACCCCTGAACCGCATGAGGAAGAACAGGAAGAGTTCTTCGAAGCAGATAACGAGTATGCTTAGGGTTTCAACGATTCCAACCATTTTGAGGACACATGGCAGGATCACGTGGTAAATTCCCCTGAAGAGAAAACTACCCATTGAGGCCATCTCCACCGGATGACCTGGCCATGGACAACAGCCCGGTGAAAAGGGCTGCTGACACCTATGGGGTACAGCTGGAAGAAGAGGAGAAGGAGGGATCATGCTTCCTCCTAGAGACACTACTGCCACCCAAAAATGAAAACCTTTACTTGCCCATGCTGACCAGCATCCTGGATCAGGGCATGGAGGCCTTTAGAGAACCAGCTAACACAAAAGCACTCACCCCCAGAATGGAGAAAACTCCACGCAGGACCCTAAATACATCAAGGGCAGTGTCCCTGCAGACTCCATTATCGTGACCACTTCGAGGAAGAGAAACAACACGCCCACCTCCACGGGTCCACCACCGGAGAAGGAAAGTAAGAGGCTGGACCTGGTGGGAAGAAAAATGGAAAGGGAGTCCGCCATGCAATGGAGGATAGCAACTCCAATGCCCTCATGAACCGCTATGGACACCAAATGGCAGGAAATCGAAGACCTCATGCAACACCTCCTGGAATTACAAAAAAGAGCCAAGGAGATCATTCAGGAATGGAAAGGCTTCATAAATACATGCCTAAAGTCAGCACTAAGTGCGGCAAATATGGCCAGCAGACAGATGTGCACAGGTACCACCCTTAGGAGGCTTGGGATCCCAGGATTCAAGTCTGAGGTACAGGCATCAATAATAAACATGCCCTTCACAGAAGACGCCCTATTCGGACAAGCAGTGGATTACACCCTATAACAAATAAAAAAAGCAATGAAGCAGCAAAAGCAATGGGTGCTCTACAGTTCAGGGGCATGCATAAAAGGGGCACCCCGAGTAGAAGACCCATGGGCAGGATGTCTTTTAATAAAGGGCAGCAACAAGACCAGCAACAGGGGTCTTCACTCCAAACCACACAACCACAGCCTTATCAACAATGATAGGACCCAGCAAGAAAGCCCTTTCGAGGAAGGGTGAGAGGAAGAGGACACCTCCCCAGTGGCGTGGGCGAGCATTACAGGTCCTCATTGATGATTATAATAGCTTTATAAAGGACCTTGACCTACAGGTTAACCCTAAAAACATTTATCATGATATGTGGGTTGCGACGTAGGAAAACCCCACTCTTTTATATAAAGAATGCCAGAGTTGAGAAGTCAGTGACCTTTTGATATCTGGGTGTCCTTTTTGATCATAGACTCTCCTGGGAGACAATGTTAGATAACACAGTGGTACTTATGGAAAAGTCCTTAGTAGGGCTGCAGAATTTTTGCAAAATATTTGACACAAAACCAGTAAAAGAGGCCCTGTCTGTCTACGTATCCAAATTAGTAATGATTGTTAAATATGGGGTAGGCATATGGGGAATGGTGGTCACTGGCAGGGTGCAGAGGGTATAAAATGCCTTCTTTAGGAATGTGTTAGCCGTCCCACGGGGGTGTACCACCACTCTGTACCAAAAGGAGCTTGACAAGCTAGAAGATAAAATTAAATTAGTCCCACTTCGGTTATGGCAGCCCATTTGGGCAAGAGAGTCTGCCCCACTGACTTGTCCGTTCATTAAAAAATGCCTAAACCTGTCTCAAGCCCGGGAGATTCCCTGGCTTGTATATATTAAAGCGACACTTGAAGAGATTTCTTTAACGGAGTTGCTCCTACGTCCTAGCACGTGTAGTAACTGTGCTAAAGAAAACCTGAAAAATAAATACATAGTAAAATCTCTAACTGCGAGAAAAGCTGCCACTTGTAGTAAGACGATAGTATCAACATCAAAAGAGGGACAGGGAGGTTGATGGTCCAGTGTACAGTCTCCCAAGATACTAATCACATAATAAGGAGTACTCTGTTCCAAAAGGAAATCAAGGGAACCTTCAAGTTTAGGAGCAAGAGCCCTCACACATCCTTTCGGATGTCATGCTTCATCATCGGGGTGCTCCTCGTCAGACCGGCACTGCAATGTCTGACGGGCTCCCCGTGAGGGAGCTCTTTGCTGGAGATCTTTTGTGGTGACTGCCGTGGTAGAATGTACTAGGGTTATACCTACAGACAGGCACTGCTCAAGACAGGAGAGGAAACTAAAATTGGTTCTAAACCCCAGCATACATCACCATTTAATTTATCAAAAGGGGTTAGACCAAGATTAAAAGCAACATGAAAGTGATAAGATGAGAGATAATGCTCAAACACTTTCTATAGTGAATGGGGACAGGGAAAATATTGCATCACCCCTAGACACAGGTCAACATGTTTCGTGTCCAGCGGTCTAATCAGATCCTATGACGCTTCATCAGGACCATCAAAACAAAAGAAACTTCTCCTGAACCACAACAAGTATAGACACTACTTGGCGCCTCACCAAGCACACTAACTGTAATACCAGAAATTGCGTCTACATGATCACGTGCCCTTGGGGTTTACGATATGTTGGGATGACTACTAGACCAGTTAAGACAAGAATAAATGAACACCGGAGTAACATTAGGTGTGGGCGCGTCACTACTAAACTGTGCGCCCATTTTCTAGAAGCACCTCACAATCCTGACGATTTAAGATGGGTGGTTTTGGATGCCCCTAAGTTCAGATGTGATAACACACGTTCTCTGTTCAGGCTTGAACAACGATGGGTGTTCAAACTTTGGACTAATATGGATGGACTGAATGATGAAATACCTTGGGGCCCGTTGTCCCAATACTGTAGTCACATTGGGTTCTCTTCTGGATAAAGTGATTTGCGGGTGTTTCCGTGTGGTGAGATGCCGTGCTTTTTCTTAATACACCTTTTTAACCGGTATACGGACCCCATTTGATTTTCGTGCTTTGTAAGGCCTCCCACTTGGTTTGGATAACATTGTCCAATATGGCTTGTTCTAGATGCTTAGTGACTCCACCACGTCTTGGTACTCTATTGATGCGATGAAAAGCCATTTTTCTACTCCTTCTTGTTTAATATGTGGCCCCAAGTTGGGTGAGGGATATTTTCCTGCCATAATGGCTTCACTTTTGTTGACACCTTCAGAATGAATATGGACTTACATATGGAAGTGTGGGATTATTCCTCATCATTTAATGCGTGTGCTACCTCTACATCATGGCGGCCTGTTAGCAAATCAGCATTTGTCCTTTTTTATTGTCTATACTTAGACACGAGACTGGCACCTTGAGCCGTCTTCTGTTTTCATGACCCTGACGAGCGGCCCGGAAGCGCACCTCCTTTTGCGTCCTGTATGCTCAAAATGGGAGCATCTACACCAGGCGTTCATCCATTCGGGAGGACACGCCGGGGTAGGTTCCAGACGTGGGGACCGACGCTGACTTTGTGAGTACTTTCTCACCCTTGTTTTTTTCAGCCATGAGTGTTTGTCTAGAATGTCGGCGTGTTTAAAGCGCTGGGGCCATTACAGACCCACGTGAGGCAGTGTCTTTCCTTGGGTGTTTTTGCAATTTACCGCAGATTTGTGTTCATATCGATTTCAATGTTGAGAGCGAGACGAAATGGTGTTTGTTTTCTGACTGGGTTTTTTAAAAGAAACACACTTCTGCACAACCAGCGATAGCCATTACAGACTAACATGAGTTGTAGTCTTCGTTTTGGTGACATTGTGGGCGACCAGCACTCCTGCATAGTTTTCCATTGTGTGTGTTCCCCCACTGTGTTGCAGACAATTCCTCAATCTAAGTTGATAATTTCATCAGCTTGTCTACTTGGAGGCAGCAATATGTGCTTTAATGTGACCATGGTTTTATAAAATTTGTTTCTGACTATGTTTCTCCTTGTCATTTGTGCGCATATGATGGCATTGTTATCTATTTGACCATATTCAGTTCAATTGCAGTTTTATGAATGTTTGGTCTCCCCTTCTTTTTCTTTGACATTAGTAGTGACAGTCCTAGGCTTGTACCTTCCCAAGGAGCCCTTCCTACAGCTGGGGATGGTAAGCTTGCTATTTTTTCTTACACCTTGCATTATGGTTCTCACCCTGTGTGTGCACGGAATTGGCACGGGTTACGTTTACATAAATATTGTGTATCTTGTTTTTTCAATTTAATTCATTATTTTTCTTATAGGGCGACCTTTTTGTTTAGTTAACCGGTTGGACAGTATACTTCAATGTAAGTGACCGTTTGTAATATTTTTTTTTTAATCCAGATAGACCTAGTAGTCTATACTTGTTGTGGTTCAGGAGAAGTTTCTTTTGTTTTGATGGTCCTGATGAAGCGTCATAGGATCTGCTTAGACCGCTGGACGCGAAACATGTTGACCTGTGTCTAGGGGTGACGCGATATTTTCCCTGTCCCCATTCACTATAGAAAGTGTTTGAGCATTATCTCTCATCTTATCACTTTCATGTTGCTTCTAATCTTGGTCTAACCCCTTTTGATAAATTAAATGGTGATGTTTGCTGGGGTTTAGAACCAATTTTAGTTTCCTCTCCTGTCTTGAGCAGTGCCTGCCCGTAGGTATCACCCTAGTACATTCTACCATGGCAGTCACCACAAAAGATCTTCGGCAAAGAGCCTCCTCACGGGGAGCCCGTCAGACATTGCAGTGCAGGTCTGACGAGGCGCACCCCGATGATGAAGCATGACATCCGAAAGGATGTGTGAGGGCTCTTGCTCCTAAACTTGAAGGTTCCCTTGATTTCCTTTTGGAACAGTGTACTCCTTATTGTGTGATTGGTAAAACGACAGTAGGCATGTACAAACCATTATTCCCTCAGGAAGAGATCCAAATGTATTTGTCAATGGTTCAGGATCGTCAGCACAGCTTTGTTCTTATCATATTTTGTTTTAACTACAATCCATTAATGGTACGCTACCTGGCAAAGTGTAACTCCTTTTCAGGAGTCGCCCTCTGTCCTAATGATGGTAAATCCACCCAGTCAATCATGCACATTATGTTCTTTTGTTCCTTCTACATAACACCTAGGAAAAGCTACTGCTACCACTTCTCAAAGTAACTTTCATTAGTGTAAACCTGCGCTGTTATTCCTTCAATAGTTAAAGTCTTGCTTGGTGTGCTACTTAGTGGTGAATTTTATCTGGCAAGTATTGAACATTAGAAAGGAGTCTGTCTAACTGTTAGGTGGTTAGGTCAGACTACAACTCAGTCTATTTTACTGTATTTATTTTACCAAGCTACTCACTTTTTATTAAGGTCTTTTTAAGCTTTTTATACTGAACGCACGTTTTTTTAACTTTGAAAATGTTGGGCCCCTATTGGGCTAATTGTTGGTGCTATTAAATTACATGCATTTGTAATATTTATCTTGTGCTTTTATGCAGTAAAAACGCAGTCAAAGTATTTGAACTGAACTGAATCAGATGTTGTCAAGGCTCTCAAGAAGGGTGGTGGAGTTGTGGCCTGTTGGGTCGTTGAAATGAAGTTTGAGCAGTAAGAATTTGTTACATCTAATGATGATGGGAGTGATGAGGTCATTGAGGAGGTTGCTGAAGGTGGAGTGCTGTTCTGCTAGAGAGTAAGCGAGGGTGCCTGTGATGGTCATGGCATGACTGACTTATAGTCGGATATGCATGTGTTCCATGAATGCAGTGGGTTCATCTGTGGTACAGGTGACAGTATCTCTGTGGATGATCATGAGACCTCCTCTGGGTTTGTGGTGCCTGTCTTGGCAGGCTAACTTGTAGCCATGGGGGATGGCTCAAGGGTGGACGATGAGTTGAGCCAGGTTTCTGTGAGAAAAAGGATTTCTGGGGAGTGCATGTCAATGAGGTCCCAGACCTCGGTGGCGTGCCTGGAGAGAGATCTCTTGTTGAGGATGCATGTGATACGGTGTGAGGCATGCATGGCAGGTGGAGTGGGAGAGGTGCTACATGAGAAGCGGCAATGAGCACATGAAAATGTTCCTACTGTGAAGTGAGGTGTGGTGTGGGGGCAGCGGTAATGGCGAAGTACAGTGTTTAGTGCTTGCAAGTTGTAGGGAGCGTAGTGGCGGCCATGAGTTGGGCCAGTGTATGTGGCATTGGGGGTGGTCCAGGCGCAGACTGGCAAAATGTGTGCCTGCTACACAGTCACTCACCGGCTGCCTTTAAGTAGGCCCTAGGAGGAGGGGGAGCATGGGGGCAGGTCTATGGAGGGGTGGGAATATGAAAATGGGAGAAGGCACGAGGAAGAAGCAGGAGAAACAGGTGAGGAGAGGGGGTGGAGGGAGGCAGCAAAGCGTGAAGGGAGGGTGGCAGGAGAGTCCCTGGAGTGAGGGGAGAAATGGGGAAGAAAGAGTAGAAAACAGTCACAAGCACAGAAACAAGCAAAGTACGAAACAGGCACAAAAGACAAGATAGAGCACACAATCGGGACAAAAGAGGAGGAAGAGCTCAAAACAGGCAGAAAATACGAGACCAAACATAAAACAGGCACAAAATACGATACCAAACATAAAACAGGCACAAAAGACATGGCAAAGTACCAAATGGGCATAATAATAGAGAGAAGCGAGAGTGAAAGGGAGAAGAGGCGAGAGTGGCAAGAAGCAAGAATGAGGGTGCACGAAGAGTAAAAGAGTGTATGGGAATAAGAGGAAAGCAGAGAACAGCAAGAAGACAACAAAGAAGGATCAATAAGGCCAAGTGTGAGTGAGGGCAAGAGGGCAGCAGTGGGAGAAGGAAAGAGGAGGAGCACAACGAGGCGGGAACTCAAGGCAGGCAGACAGGTACATAAGTGCCTTAAACTGGTCGAAAGAACAGTCCAGGTAAATCGGAGCTGGGCCTCCGATCTGCTCAATGGCGTTGCGTAGTGGTCGCTATTAAGTAGGTCCTAAGAGGAGGAAGTGCGCGGGTGCGGGGCTAGGGAGCAATGGGAATCCGAAGGCTGGAGAAGGCACGAGGAAGAGGTGGGAGAACCAGGTAAGGATAGAGAGAGAGAGGCGGAAAAGCATGGAAAGGGGAGGCAGGAGAGTCCCTGGAGTGAGGGGGCAAATGTAGGAGAAAGGAGGATACAACAGCCATGGGCATAGAAGCGAAATAGAGCACAAAATGGGCACAAAAGATGAAACAGAGCACATAATTGCTGCAAAAAAGAAGACAGAGCACATAATGGGTACAAAACACAACGTAGAGTACAACATGGGCACAAAAGACGAGACAGCACAAAAGTGTCACAAAAGACAGAGGAAAGCACAAATTGGACACTATAGCGAGGAGAAGCAAGAGTGAAAGTGAGCACAGGCAAGGGCAGCAATAAGCTAGAACGAGAGTGAGAGAATAATTAAAGAATGACTGAGAGGAAAACGACAGTAGAGAACAGCAAGAGAGAAGAGTCAATACGGCCAGGAGCGAGTGAGAGCAAGAGGACAGCAGAGAGAGAGAGAGAGGAGCGCAATGAGGTGGGACCTCGAGGCAGATGGTCGGGTCCAAAAGGGCCATAGACTGGTGGGGGGACCAGTCCTGATAATTGGGAGCTGGAACCTAGGCCAGGCCTTGCCAGATAATTTTGGTAGCCTATGCTACAATCCAGTGCTTAATTTGTAAATAAAAACGTGTTGGTGCCCAAAGCCCTCCTCTTAAACACGCGGATGCTGCAGTTAAATGTGCGAGCAAGGAACACTGAGGCAGAGTAATCCTGAAGCCATCTCGGGCCTCTTCACTCCATTTACAGCCCCTTCCTGCCCTTTCAGCTCACTCTTGCAGCTTTCTGCTTTCTCACATTATGATGCTTTTTCGTTTTTCTCTTCCTCTGTCTTTTCCACATATGTCATTTGCTCGCAGTAAATACTTGAGGAAGAAAAGTAAGTACTGGCCCTCGAACATAAGTGCTGGTGCTCCGCACCCGCAACAAGCACAAATTAAGCACTGTTACAATCCTATTTGTTGGACTTCACTGCGCAGTTTTCGCACACTCTCTCTGCAGGTGCGAGCTTTCATTGGCGAGTCTCCCCACAAAATGGTCCTTGCACGGATTATATCCTGTGTGAAAAGAAATTTGGCATCGTTTTGCCTCTGGTGAATATAATGAGGCAGCAGGAGACGATTTTTACGTTCACAAGTCAGCCGCTATCTGATTGAATCCAGTGACCTGCCTTTGAACGTAAACATCTCCTTCCTGGTTCATCTCACCTGATTCACTCACCGCATAGCTCTGTCGCTGGTGCCAAGGTATTTGTGGGAGGGGTTGGTTGTTGGTGTGTGCCGGCAAGGGGTGAGAGGGTAGTGGGAGTACAAGGAAGGGGACTGGTAGGGTTTTAAAAATAGCGCCGGTGGCATGTTAAAAATATTAAAAGAACTTTTATTTGAATCACTCCAGCTAAGAACGGAGGACGCTGCAGTTTGCACATCCTTAATGAAGACAGCTCCATACTGCCCTTGAAAGATTTGATGCCCTGGGCCTAGCCCACCATGCCAAAAGTCGGCCAGCTCTTGCCAGGTGGATTCCGGCTTTGGCGCTGTACTATTGAGTGGAGATCGCTGACTACAAGTGACGTCAGATGGCAGAATAATTTAAAAATGCTGTATTTGTCCACCCTACTGATTACCTCTGTGCAGGGTTGACTGCGCTGTGCCATGCGGTGCCTCGTGTTCCTTCTGTCGCGATTTCATCAGGGAGCCGTTCAGAAAGTTTGCCACACATGAATAGAAGGGGTAACATGGCGTATTGTTGCCCCTCCCATTTATGAGTGTGTTGCTACGAAGCCAGCTTTGGTTTAAATGTTCCCCCTTGACTCTTATATTTGCTTGCCCTAAAGGATCATGGTTGCACTTCTCCCAACACTACTGCCCACAGACGTAATGGGATTGCAATTAAGAGTCCAAACCAGACACCAACTAACACGCATATGTTGTTCAGAGAAAATGTATTGCAATGTAATATGTTCCCACTCAGTATGTCAGAATTTGTATTTCAATTTACGTGTGGTCGTGGTCCTTGCTATATTTAATGAAACCCCAGATAAGAAAGGCATGTAAATATCGCCAGGTGCGTTGCAGTGAATCGGATATCTCTTTGCCAGCCACGGAAGAATGGATAATACTTGCATAATTACTGGCTGAAGTTGGCTATAAGAGGGAGTTTGTTTTGTTGTTCTACCGGGTCTGATTAGCCCAATGACTTTACCAAGCGTCGCCGTTTCTTCCTGAAGGCAAAGTTTTTCCTGGCCTTGCTGCCTTGTGGCCCTGTTCTGCCATCATGCACCAGAGAGCACAGGCATCACGATAAATACATTTAACACTGAAAAGGTAGTGCTGAGAAACAGGGCATGCTGGTCAGTGGGAGCAGGGGTGGACATTGGGATAGTGAAGAGATGGACAATAACACATTCCTTTCAAATTTACTTTACTTCGGTTTATAAAACCATAAAAGTACAGCATAAAACACAATATTAATATATACAATTACACCACATCATTTAAAAATGAACAAACAATAATGTATCTGAAGTGACGGGACCGACACACAGGAAAGATTATTTAAGGTAATCCGTAAGGTTTATTATCACAAACAAGTACGTCTCCTTCCTTCATGCCAGTCACATCCAACTGCCCCCAACCGAACTGCCGCCCTCGCTCCCACATTCCATTCCGAACCCCCACGGCACCATGACAACATAACACATCATAACACATCTCCCTCCTTTCTGAAAATCTAACAAAACTAAAAACAAATATGCTAGTAAAAAACATATACTCTATAAAGTGTATATAACAAAACAAAAAAAATGACGAATATAACAATACGTTCATTTGAGTTGAACATAGTCTTCCAAATAACGAGGTGGTTTCCGAGACCTTTGACTTCGATAGTTCCCACCTAAACCTGGATTGCAATCACCGGGATTAACATCACATCTTTGAGAAAGATTGCTTCCAGAATGTTTTTCAGAAACTCTACCCTTGGATGTACAGCCCAATTCTTCATCACTCATCATCATAAAATTGTTGACATCCGACACATCACGCATCAGTTTCACATCTCTATCATTCCCTTTTTGATATAGTGCTACTTCTCCGTCTATTCCATTTGTTACCATTCTCCAACACCACATACTCTTTACACGCTTGCCTGACTTTGAATGGACCCATAAATTTCGAAAGCCCACCAGATACCCTCCCTCGTTTGATTTTAACCCAATCCCCTACAACTACATCATTTTTTTTTTCCATTTCGCTTTTAACTTTAAGAGTCTTGGGGTTACCACACAACATCCAAGCAGGGGTTAATTTCGAACCAGGTTTCTTGCCTCTCATCATTTCAAACGGAGAACAACCTGTTGCTTTGTTAATGGTGGTGCAATGAGCCCAAACCATATCCTCCACCATTTTCGTCACCTCCTTCTCACTTTGAATGGCCATAAGGATGGTACCTTTCACCAAACGATTTATTCTTTCGACCATACCATTTGCCCGAGGATTGTATAAAGCAGTGCGGTGATGAATAATCCCCTGACTGTCCAAAAAGTCCCTCATCTCCCTTGATGTAAGTTGGGTCCCATTATCAGTTATCAAAATACGTGGAAGACCCTCTTCAAGAAAAACTCCGTTTAAAGTGTCAATGGTACTTCTCGTCGTGATGTCCCGCAGGAATTTGACTATGATCCATCTTGAATGAACATCAACCATGACTAGAGCATTTTGAACATTGTTCCTCATGCCATGAATAGGACCAATAAAATCTAAGCAAACAGTACTCCAAGCAGAACCTGGGTCTTCTATGTGCCCACACACACTCGTGGCTCCAGTTTTTAATCTCTTTTCACTTTCCTTGCAAACCATACATTCTTCCACCCATCGCGAAATCAAATCGTCCATACCAGGCCACCAAAAATTCTCTCTAACTCTTTTTTTCGTCAAAGTCGGCCCCAGATGACCCTCATGAGCCAATGCAAAAATCTTTCTACTGATACCCTCTGGAGGTACAAATTTGTAATTCCTCATTAATAGCTTCCCATTAATTAATGTAAATTCATCAACTAATTTTACATAAGGTCACACTGCTATACTGACTGCACTCTCTCTCCTTTTTCCTCTTAAAACCATGTATACCACTTCGCTCAATATAGTATCCTTCTCCATACACCGTTCCCAATCTTCAACCCCAAAGGTGCCAGCCCCACAGTCTACCACCTCAGACAGCCAAGATACTGCACCTTCCTCCTCTCCACAAACCAGTTGTTTGTCATTGACATCTTCACACTCCAACGGCAACCTAGATATACAGTCCGCTTGAGAATTTTTCCATCCAGGAATGTGTTCAATCACAAATTTATACTCCTGCAACTTGGAGGCTAGCCTAGCTAATCTGGCAGAGCCCTTACCAGTCCCACCTGGACTTAAGATTTTCAGTAGGGGTTTGTGATCGGAACGCAACGTATATTTTATGCCCCATAGAAAGGTTCTAAAATGCTCCACAGACCAAGTAGCAGCTAACGCCTCACGCTCAATCACGGAATAGTTACGTTCACTCTCCGTTAGGGAGCGCGAAGCAAAAGCTACTGTTACTTCTCTCTTGCCAACTACTTGCGACAACACTGCTCCTACACCACACACACTAGCATCCACAGTTAAAATCGTCTTGCGAAGTGTGTCAAAAGGTATTAATATCCCTGCATTACAAATCTCTTGTTTCACCATGTCAAACGCAACCTGTTGATCAGGCTCCCAATTAAAGCTATTACCTTTGCGTAACAGTTTCCGCAGGCACTCTGTTTTCATCGCAAAGTTTTCTACAAATTTGTTGTAATATTCAATGAGTCCCATGAAAGAACGCAGTTGTTCTTTGTCACATGGAATAGGTACAGACTTAATAGCTTTTAACAAGTCTTCCTTGGGTTTAACCCCTTCGCCAGAAATTGTGTGGCCCAAGTATTCTATTTCCTCAACCAAGAATGTACATTTATCTTTCCTCAATGTTAACCCTGCTTCTCTGAGTATGTCCAACACATCTCTGAGAACTAAATTGTGCTCCGTTTCTGTTTGACCAAAAATCAGGATGTCATCCTGAAAAAATATTATATTTCGTACCCCTCTAAAGACATGTGACATCGCTCGTTGGAAAACACTGGCGGCTGAAGACAGTCCAAAAGGCATCCTGGTGAATTGGAAAGTGCCTTCCATAGTTATAAATGCTGTAAGTTGCCTGGAATCTTCATGCAACCTAATCTGATGGTATGCACTCTTGAGATCTAACTTAGAAAATAATTTACCTCCCTTAAGCAATAACAAGAGTTCATTTATATTAGGTAGGGGAAACACATCAGTCACCACAAATTGGTTCACACTTCTCAAATCCACACAGAAACAAAGTTTTCCATCACATTTCTTGGTTATAACAACTGGAGAAATCCAGGAAGACGCCTCTACAGGTTCGATAATACCCTCTTTCATCATGTCATCTAGCATTTTTTTTATTTCACTCCTTACTACTATGGGCACCCTCCTAACCCTGTGTTTCACAGGCACAGCTCCTTTTTGTAAAATTATTTTGTGTACATACCCTTTCAACTCGCCCAACTTTTCTCCAAAAACATCTTTCGCATCACTTAAAATTTCATCTAGACCGGCATCACTCACCATCAACACCTTCTCCACAGAATGAGGATCAATAACAATATGTAAATCATATTGATGAGTCCAGCCTAATACGGGAGGACCACTATCAGCTACATAAACTTTCCTTTCAATGCTCCTTGACTTAAAGAGAATGGGTGAAACAAAATATCCTAATATGTTGATCTTTGATCCCTGATACCCTCTAGGGTTGATATCTTTGGGTAACAGCGGCACCTCAGACCAATTCTCCAACCACATTGACCTTGGTACAATGGTATATAATGAGCCTGAATCTACCATCAACTCTACACTTCTGCCCAAAATAAAAAAATTACCCCTCGGTCTCATTTCTCGCTGTACATCAATTTCATCTGAGCACACCATAAGTACACGATCCTCTAATCCATTCTCCTCTGCAAAAGATTCAGTCGTAGCCACTCGCATTTTATACATATCCTTGCACATTCGCGCAAAATGCCCTTGGCGACCACACTTCCTGCATTCCTTGTTTAGTGCATAACACCACTTGGCATCATTGTTGTGAGCAGAACTCCCACACCTAGAGCATCCTTTTGTTTTGGCTGGTTTACCCTCATATACAGATTGTTTACTAACAACGCTACTATTCTTAGAAGCCAAATTTTTCTTTGAAACAAGTGCCACCTCCCCTTCTCCCAAGACGATGTCCTTTTTACTAATTTCCTTCATGCATTGTTCCAATTCTTCAACAATTTTGGCTATGCCAATTGCGTCCTTAAGAGACGGGTTTTTCGCCGCCCATAAACGCTCTTGAGTTTTTTTGCTCCGACAATGTACTATAAGATGATCTCGAATCAGTTCATCCGTCATGGCACCAAACTTGCACTTCACTGACAGTTCTCGTACGCTTGAAATAAAATCATCTAGTGACTCTCCTTCTCTCTGTGGTCTGGTGTAGAATTTATATCGTGACATGACGATGTTCTCATCTTTAGAAAATCTCTTCTCCAAGCGTAATTTTGCTTCATCAAAAACATTCTGCAAAGGTTGACCATCATCATCACATATTTCAGGTAAATACTTAAATATGTGATGCGCTTCTTTACCAATAGAACTTAATAATAAAGCTTTTTTCCTCAAAGGTGAAAAGTTTTGTCCATCCAAAGCTAATAAGTAATTGTCAAATAAATCTATCCACTCCTCCCACTGAATGGCTAGTTGTCCATGCAAATCTAACAAAGTAGGAGGTAAATTGATGGAGGAAGCCATACCCATATTACAAATAGCAAGCACAACTGCACTAATGTAAATGCACTTGTTATATAACCCACTTTTAAGTTTCTACACATACACAAGAGATATCTGCTCCAGTACTTTCCTCTAACTAGAGGTTCTTGTGGCAGAAAAACAAAACTCAATGCAGCCGAGTTCCGTTGCTAGGTGACAGGCGTATTGACTGCGCCTGCGCGCTTTCCAAATGAGCCGCTTCGCCCAAATCCTATACACCGAAGGATCCTCTCGTAAGTTCAAAAGTGGCACCAGTCTCCAGCCTCACCCATTGTGATTCCAACCGAGTTCACTCCTCAAATTCGTAGCTCGTCAAACTCCGGTTCCTTCCCTCAGCTGACCGCGACTCGGAGTACGTCTTGTTCGAGTGTCCGCGCGTCACGGATGTGACTGAAACAAAATCCCACGCTCGTCGCCAAAATTAAGTGACGGGACCGACACACAGGAAAGATTATTTAAGGTAATCCGTAAGGTTTATTATCACGAACAAGTACGTCTCCTTCCTTCATGCCAGTCACATCCAGCTGCCCCCAACCGAACTGCCGCCCTCGCTCCCACATTCCATTCCGAACCCCCACGGCGCCATGACAACATAACACATCATAACAGTATCTTTATCGCAAGAGAGGTTGATGTATGATTACAAAGTGCAAGTGCCAACAAGTTCCTAAAATAAGCACAAATTCATACAGGACTGTTGGAACAATGGTGTTCATTGAGTACTTTTCTTGCTAGATAGTATCAACCAGGGGCTACAGCCATTTAAGTGACCCTTATGGCTGCCTACCTAGGGCTTTCTGTCATAACAACTTTATTCCGATCAAAATGTCATAGAAGATTACATAAGTACACCTAGCCATAGAATCAACAACACTTGATTTAGGACCCATACGTTTGCCTAAAAACATATTACAATCATGTTTTAAACTGTAACCAGCACTCCTATTACACGATATAAGCAGAAAAAAAATCAGGTTAGAATACATTTTGTTCATCTAAAACAAACCATCCAAGAATTTGTATACAGGCTTTCTTCAGAGTACATTTAGCTTCCATCTACAGTAACAAGATAGATACAAAGATATAAAAAGTGAACTGAGTGGGTCCAATGGTCCAAATGGGACCCATAATGAGCATCCTATCCCGAATTACTGCCATTAGCTGTTTCCAAGCATAGGAGATGTTGTTGTACTTGGCCTGGCAATTAAGATGCCATCTTTTGTAAAGTAAGACATACCTAAGATATTTATAAGAACATTGATTATAATACAATCACGCATACCCAGACCCGTAATTTTTTAATGACAAAGTGCATAGTAGTTTTTTCCCCTTTTTTGGAGTATATTGTGGCAGGTAATCAGAAGACCTGGTAATGGCACGTTATCCAAGCGCTAACACATAAATATACAACGTTTGTTCTGTTACCTATTTAATAGCTTGGACGCATTTAGAATTTAAGATCCAGGCAGACATAAGATATTTTGCAACAGAAAATACCACCAGCCTGGAGCTGTCAGTCCTAAGGATCCTAAAGGCCTTAAAATGCCTCCTAGTACCCAGCTCCCTACACAGAAGTAATATCCATTTCATTCTCTGGGGACCATATGCTGTGCAGAAGAATAAAATACGAGTTAACGACTCTGAAACCCCTCTACAATCTGGATACTTATCTCCCACAAGTCGTACATTACCTCATTTATTAGGAGATCTCTAGTTGGAAGGGAAGAATGCCTAAACTGTATATACAATTTCTGAGCTAGAGGGGGCGGGATTTCACCAATTGTGCTCTCATACAAAGGGAGAGGTTTAAAATCGATAAACTCTGTTGTTCGGGAGCCTTTGCTTCCTTGAGTAATTTCAATAGGCATGTACTCCCAATATAAATATTTAACAACCGTTTTTGAAAGGGAGTTTGATTCTTTCAGATGTAATCAAAGTCTCTCCAGACCCAATTTTCAATCCCGTTTTAAAATGCATGAACCATTGCACCTTCTGGGCACAGGAAAGGTCCAAAAGATCACTTTTTGAATTTCTCCTTAGGCTCCTGGGGCTGTCGAGGTGCAAAGTCTGTACCAGGTAATCCAGAGACTATGCTCAACTTCACTGCAATTCTTTTCACTGCCATGCCTGGCTACAGAGGGATCAAGAGTGTGCTCGTTGGGAAGGCAAAGAGGGATCTAATAAATCTATTTTCTTCCGGGGTCAATATACTAAAGCTTGCATGTACCCAAATCTCTGAGCCGTATAAATCGTCTCCCAGTGCCTTGGCACTGTAAATCTCCAATGCTGGGGCTGCTGTCTTCGATATAGTTTTCTTATGAATCTTTAACAATTTGGTTGTGTACTGCACTAAGGAAACGTGAGATTTGTACTTGCATAGGCCACTCGAGGGTGGGTGTTAGTCTTAGCCCCAAATAATCAAAGTTGCCACCCTATACATTACATTTGTAGTTCTTAGTCTTTGCGGGGTTAAAGACCATAAGTCAAATGCTGCTTGCAAATCAACAAATGAGACATAAAGATAGCCCTTGTTGATTGCTACAGTCTTCCAGAAAATACAAAGGAAATGAAAGATCTGGTCAACCGTACTAATACCACCTCCCAGGGCCGGCTTTTGGGCATTGCGACCGCACCGAGCGCTGACCGAAGGGGGGGCGCTGTGTTTAGCAATAACTTCCAAAACTTGCAATTTAAAAGCACCTGCTGAAAAGTTCCTTGTGCGTTTAGCCATCAAGAAACAATTCAAATGTCAAGATACCGCTTGTGATTAATGTTCCTACTATAGAGAGAGATAGGAGTTTTGCCTAGTGGCATCTTTGACTAAACATAAAGTAGCACAGAGGGTTAATATGGCTGCTGCAAAAAAACAGAACTATGGGGCATATTCAAGAAAAGTGGTGCTGCATACAGTGCAGCGCCGCTTTTCTTGCACCCCATAGCGCCCCTTAATGCCACCATGCGTGCGTCATATTTAAAATACGGTGCACCATTGCGGTAGTTAGGAGACTAGCGGCAGAATTTTTTATGCTAGTCCGGCGCTTTGCAGGATTAGCATCAACAATTTTGATGCTAATCTTGCAAACCACCAGAGGCCCATTGTAACCAATAGAAGCCTCCTTTTAATGCCTCCTCTGAGTAGGCGTGAAAAATGCCGGAAAAAAATGACACAAAGAAATCTGACAGATTTCTTTGCGTCATTTTTTGGGCCCACTAATGGCGGGATGCCCCCTTTGCATACAATATGCCTGTCACAGGCATAATTTAGCGCAAAGGGTTACAAAGTGGCGCAATGCATGCATTGCGCCTCTTTGTAAATATGGTGCAGTGTTTTTGGCCTTCAAATGCCAAATTAGTGTAAAAAAATGACAATAATGTGGCGTTAGAATAGCACTAGGGGCTCTTAAAAATGCCCCTATGGCAGTGCTTAATTTGCGCTTGTTTCCGGTGCAGAGCACCAGCACTCATTTTTGAGGGTCGGCGCTTACTTTCTGCCTCAAGCATTTACTGCGAAAAAAAAGACACATATGGGAAAGACAGAGGGCGAGAAAAATGAAAAAGTGCCACAATGGGAGAAAGCAGAAATCCGCAAGAGTGAGCTGAAGGGCCAGGTCAGGGAGTGCCTGTAAATGAATTGAAGAGGCCCGAGATGGCTTCAGGATTATGCTGCCTCTGTTTTCCGTGTTCTCACATTTCATTGCAGCAGCCGCGTGTTCAAGATGAGGGCTTTGGGCACTGACACCTTTTTATTTACAAATTAAGCCCTGCCCTATGGGGCATATTTGAAAAAAGTGGCGCTGCACACAGTGCTGCACCACTTTTCTTTCGTCCCCTAGTCCCCTCCCCCAATGCCACCATGTGTGTGTCATATTTAAAATACGTAGCACCATGATGGTAGTTAGGGGACTAGGGGCAGAATTGTTTACGTTAGTCCGGCGCTTTGCATGATTAGCATAAAAAATGTTGACGCTAATCCTGCAAAGCACCCAGAGGCCCATTGTAACCAATGGAAGCCTCCTTTTAATGCCTGCTCTGAGCAGGAGTTAAAAGTGGCGGGAAAAAAATTACGCAAAGAAATCTGTCAGATTTCTTTGCGCCATTTTTTTGGCCCCCCTAACAGGGGGATGCCCCCTTTGCATACATTATGCCTGGCACAGACATAATGTAGCACAAAGGGTTACAAAGTGGTGCAATGCACGCATTCTGCCACTTTGTAAATATGGTGCAGCATTTTTGGCCTTCTAATGCCACATTATCATAAAAAAATTGATGCTAATGTGACCTTAAAATGGCACTAGGGGCTCTTAAATATGAACCTATGGGGCATATTTGAAAAAGTGGCACTACACACAGTGCTGCAGCACTTTTCTTGCGCCCCTTAGTGCTCCCCTAAAGCCACCATGTGTGCGCAACATGGCGGTAGTTAGGGGACTGGTGTCAGAATTTTTTTACTCTAGGCCGGTGCTTTGAAGGATTAGCGTAAAAAATTTAGATGCTAATCCCACAAAGCACCCAGAGGCCCATTGTAACCAACAGAAGCCTCCTTTTAACGCCTGCTCTGAGCAGGCATTAAAAGTGCTGGAAAAAAATGACGCAAAGAAATCTGTCAGATGTCTTTGCACCATTTTTTTGCCCCCCCCTAATGGAGAAATGCCACATTTGCACAGATTCTGCCTGGCGCAGGCATAATGTAGTGCAAAGGGATACAAAGTGGCATAATGCATGCATTGCACTACCTTGTAAATATGGCGTAAAGTTTTGGCCTTCTAAAGCCACATTAGCATTAAAAAATGACGCTAATGTGGCGTTAAAACGGCGCAAGGGACTCTTAAATATGACCATATATTTTATGTGTCTTGCTGAGTGGATTAGTAAAACCAGCCTTTACAAGTGCTTTAAAACACACGAATGTATGTGAAAGGGGAGCGATAGAGAGATGAGGGGCACATTTGCCGGGTGGTAGTGAGTGAAACCGAGGTGGTCATGTGATGGGGGGTGCCACAATAGCCTGTCGCACAGGGCACCACTAGTCCTAAAGCCGGCCCTGCCACCTCTAACCCCTGCCTGGAAAAAAGGAACATCGTTATCCTTGCTCCAATCTTGAAGGTGCGCTAATACCTGCTTGCAGAAAATCTTCTGCGAGGCATCTGTCAAACTGATCGGCCGGTAAGTATTCGGCACATTATGTTATTCCTTTTTAGGGTCGAGCCTGCGTTGCATGCGCTCGCGCATGGGTATCGCAGCGAGACGCTTTAGGTTTTAGAAAAGGGCTCGGAGCCCTGTCGACGTCAGGTCAGTGTTTTATATTGGTTTGTGGGCTTGCCTATTAAAATCTGCTTTTTATAGATTGGTATGATCTCTGCTGTGTGCCAAGAAACAGCGATCTTCATGCCTTTTAGTATGGAGTTTGAAAGGTGAATAATACAAGGACCATAACATCTGGGTGTGCCAGAGAAAGCTAATTATGAATCTTATCTTATCAACACATTTTCCCAGAGCGCAGTTCTCCTTGTCTTTTGCCAGTTCCCTTTAATAGTTAGCCCTACAGAGCACTAGCTTGAGCCTGTTCTTGGATTTAACTGCAGATAATATCCCTGCCTTAGTTAACCAACAAGCTTTATTGTGCCAGGAAGCTTCCATCCAATTCTTGACAACACGCTTATTGTCCAGTACCAGAGGGTCTCTAATAGTAACAAAAAGTGGGCTGCCTCCATGACAGCACTCTCTCCCCTGGATGTAAAGCATCCAATTTCTCTAGCTGCTCCCTGACTTTGCTAACTACCAGTCCCAGGGCCTATGGGTGCTTCTCAACCCATTCCCACCTAATCACTTTCCCATTATTAGTGAGTGCAACATCCCCTACTTTATACTGCCTCGAGCTCGGGGATATCTGATAAAGTGCCCAGCAGCGGCATGCTAAGGGCATTATGATCACTAACAGCCCTCTCAATTACAGCAACATCATACATAAATGGCCAAATAATCAAGTCAATTAGAAAATAATTATGACCCGGTTTATTGAACGTATGTGTGCCCTCAGTACCAGATAGGGTTCTCCCACTTGCTGCTCTAAGTTAGAATTTTAAGGTTATTGCAAATAGTTGTGCCACCTAGTGCTTAATTTGTGCTTGTTGTAACCGGTGCTAAGCACCGGCACTTATTTTTTAGGGCCGGCGCTTAGTCTTCTGTCTCAAGCATTTACAGCGATCTAAAGACACATTTGGGAAAGACTGAGGAAGAGAAACACGAAAAAGCTTCACAATGGGAGAAAGCAGAAAGCTGCAAGCGTGAGCTGAAGGGACAGGGAGGGGTTTTAAATGGATTGAAGAGGCCCGAGATGACTTCAGGATTACGCTGCCTCAATACTCCCTGTTCGCACATTTAATTGCAGCAGCCACGTGTTTAAGAGGAGGGCTTTGAGCACCGGCACCTTTTTATTGACAAATTAAGCACTGCCTGTGGAGTCCGTTTTACTGTGGGGAGGTCCAGGGAAGGAATTCTTCATTTTGTATTCTGATCAGTAGTTATGTCTAGGGGACAACTACTAGTGGTTTAAAGGTGGAGTTTAAATCTCCAGCCACTATGACCTTCCCTTTTCCATTGCGCTCTGGAAGGAAATCCTTAAGTATACTTATAACTTTGGTTTCCTCATTTCGCCCACTCACCCAATTGTACACACTGAATAACACCAGGGAAATACCGGCATGAATGTCCACCCTAATCACCAACACATCTATGGATTTGACTGGCAGAGCCCTGATGGCAGATTGCAACTCTGTCCTGACCCAAATCGTTAGGCCTCCCGAAGGTCTGGCCCTTTATAACTATGTTGCATGAATGCAAAATGATGTAAACCCATTCTAAAGACGGGGCTTTCACTCAAAATCTCCTGAAAGATACAAATATCGTGCCTATCTATAAACTGCGCCCATTTCTGCATCAATCAGCTTGGAACTAATCCCACCCACATTCCAGTACAGAATCAAGTTGCCTGAACCATTTTTGGGTTCAACCCGATCGCGAGGAGCAAGGGCCTCTTCCAACATACAATTTCTAATCTGCCTATTTGTGTCAATCTGGGAGAATTACACCTCACTAGTCACCAGGCAACTGGTCCCACCCATTGGAGGGATTCTCCCTTTCATTACACACTACCAAGGGACTCATCTGGTACCCGGGCTCAGTTTCCTTAGGTTTGCTTCCACTGCCATGTTTGTCTGCATACATCCTACATTTGGCACTTACACCCAGTCAATCAATTTCACCCAATCCACTAGACCAATGTGGGCTTTGAACAGCTGGTTCTGGAGTATGCTACACTTTCCCTTGGCTGGGCACTTCCAATTGTTCCCTATATGTGATCTGGATTTGAGTGTTAACATTACAAATTCTATGAACATCCATGAACAGAAGACTATCCACCAAGGTTTGGTGCTTCAGAACTACTCCCACTAGATCACAGGGCTCACCAGGGCTCACAATTCGCTCAACTCTCAAGATGTCACTCCTGATAATCGAATAACACTTCTTAACATTCCTAAGCCATTAGATAACATTATTGGTAAGGAATCTTGTCCTTCTCTATACGCCTGCTTGGCTTTAGGGACTTGTATTAAAAAGATATGACTTTGGTTCGGGGGAGTTTTTCTACACCTTCCCTGCTATTGGGCGAGAGTGGGGGGAAACATGGGAGAGATTCTCTGTTAACAATTTGTTGGTCAATTGATGCCTCACTGTGGGTGGCCGACCCCCTTGGACTTTCATAACTGGAGCCACATCATCTTGAATTCATCCAACTCACCTCCTCCCTCCCAAATAAGCTGGTAGCATATAAGGTGTCTCCTTCACACATTCTGAGATTGAGGGCGGAGGTTCTTCCCGAGTCACAGGGCCTTGTGCCGTAAGATCGCTATGAGTCCCCTAATACCAATCCCCCCATATGGTCCCCATTAGCCTGCATTGTCTGAGCAGAGTTCTTTATTAGCAATGCCTCATCCGTTTTCCCTTTCAGAGCTTTTATGATCAATTTCCAACACAATAAATGAAGTAGATTCTTGTCTACTATTTTATCTCTTATTGACCCCATCCAGTGGTCAAATCAAACATAACCAAGGCATTTTAGTGGGTAGATGGAAAATGGTACAGGTCACAAACAAACCAGTTTCTTTCAGATTTTTAATATTCAGAGATTTGGGCTAATGTCTGTGATCGTTGGCTAAGGTAACTCATTACATTGTATAAAGGCACGCAATCTCCCTATACTCCTTAACCCTGAAGTCTGCTAAATATATCCATATTACTTTTCTTAGCAGGTCAAAATGAGAGAAGAAGGGGATTTTACCATTTTTATGATCCAATTTTTCTACTGACGCTCTATTATAGAATACTTTCGAGCTAGCTGCGGCCTATGTCAACAGGTTCTTGGCATGGAGGACCAGGGTGTGACTCCGAGCATTAGTTCTGCTTGGACGTTGAAGCTACTGCCTGTATAGCTCAGTGTCAAGCTACAAACCAACACCAGCTCCGATACTGCCCAAAGAGTCTCCATCACCACATCAGATAGTTCTGTAGTGCACTCCCCTTGGTTGGAACAGGGAGCACTATGGCAGGTCAGGAGCTCAGCTGGAGATACAGGAGCAGCTCTGCCTGGGGTGCACTGAGAAGATGGGAGCATCAACACGCAGCAGCTCGTACGCAAATACGAGATCACTGGCACAAATGTGCAGCCAAGTCCTTATCTTTTTTGCCATACTGTGATCTCTGCCGTTAATATCCATCCCCCTTCTGCAAGTATTGTGTGGACCAATCTTCCCTCTATGCTCTCTGTGCTGCTCAATCTGCCTCCTGTGCTAGTTGCTAAATCGAATCTCCCATCAATATTCTTCGACTATGGAAGGAGTGAGAATGACTGTGTTTTGTAAAGTTCAGTTACTAGAGACACAAGGAAAGTGCCAATATAGAAGGTTATTAGGTTACACTCACACCAACCAAGGATCGCAGCCTCCCTCCTTCAGTTCTTAGCTCTGTCATCCTGGAATCTGACATTCACCACATTCCAGAATGACAGACAGCACATACAGAGATGGCATTGCTGCATTCTAGTGCAGCACAGCACATATCCCATCCCAAATAACATAAACAATGATCTTTCAATAATTTGAAACAGAAGGCAAATAGTGAAATAACCCATTACTACATGTGAAACAAGAATAGGAAGAAAATTCTAATACAATTTAACACAACACAAAGATATCTACATAAGAAACTATACAAAGCCATTGATATAATACTTGGTGACACCTTACTAAATACTTAATGGATATAATCAAGACACAATATAATCCTTCCACCATCTAGGCCTGACAGCAGACCTAATGGTATGACTGGAAAAAGTCTTCTTTTGAGGAACATCACATTCTTGAGAAGATAAATCAGGACTATGAATATATTTTTTATTGAAGCCACTTCCCACATTGACCCCGACCTCAGCGCTACCATGATTCCCTTCACTCCACTTTGCCAATCTAGACATACTCCACTTATCACCGTTGTTGATCTTCACCAAATTTCTCTTGACAGATTTAATTTTGTAAGGGGCAATGTAATCAGATCCACCTTTCTTTAAAAAAAACAAGTTTCTTCACCAATACCATCTCACCCACCATCCATTTACATGATTTGGTGCAGTTCTCATACCTAATCGTGTAGGTAATCTGATAGTTATTCCTCATCTGTTTACTTCTCCTCATAAATTCATCCCATTCAGTGTGTTTTCCATCCAATCTGACTCTCATGCTTTTCTATTCTTCCAGGCTGGGTTCAATTTTGTATTATCAACTCTACCTCTCATCCATAAAAAAGGTGATTTGTATGTTACCAGGTTTGGAGTGTTGCGATGAGCCCACCAAACTTCATTCAAAATTTCAGCCAGAGTTCGCCTGACCTCTACTGCTTTTCGTTCATGTGACTTCAGTACTTGATTCATACACGCAACCAGATCATTGGCTTGTGGAAAATATAAAGCTTTCTTTAAATGAAATATGGGCACGCTCTTCAAAAACTCTTGCATCTCCTGAGACGTCAAGTGAACTCTATTATATATTATCGCAAGTGGAACTCCCTCCCGAACAAATTTCTCCTTTAAGAAATTGATCACTACCTTATTGTCCACTGAACCTACACACTTAGTAACCACCCACCTGGACATGTAGTCCACCAACAATATGACATATCTTTCATTATGTGGCAACAGACAGAAAGGACTAGCAAAATCCAATGTTAACTTCCTCCATGGCTCTTCTGGGATCTCCACAGGAAACAGAGGTGCTCTATTTACTTACTCTTACTCTTGTCAATCCTGGTACATGCAACAAAATCTTTGACTACATTTTCTACCTGCCCATCTAACCCCGGCCACCAGTATAACTCTCTCACTCTAGCTTTGGTGAGATTCCTTCCTAAATGGCCAGCATGTGCCAAATTCACTTTCTTCTCTCTCATGACTGTGGGTGGAATTAACAGTGGATTTCTGAATAACTAATTTCTGTTCCAACTCAATTCATATTTTACATTCCAAAATTTCCATATGTTCTCAGAGAGTGTTTTGTATTCAGGACATCCTTTGACTAAATACTCTGTGGGTTCTTTAGTTTCCTCATCATCATTTCTGACCACTTGCCATTCATCTCTCTGCAATGTACTTTCACAAATCCAACTGATCTTGTCAGGTTCTAACAATGCTGTGTCCCTGTCGAGTGGTAGATGAGAGAAACAATCAGCCACTCTATTTCTAGAACCAGTAATGTACTATATCTGAAAATTAAAGTCACTCAATCCTTCAATCCACCTCTTAATCCTTGGAGTAAGTTCATCAACTTTTCTGGTAGAAAACACATGGACCAATGGTCTATGATCAGACCTGACCACAAATGGCATGCCCCACAAGTAAAACTTAAAATGTCAGACTGCCCAAGCACATGTCAAAGCCTCTCTTTCAATGACAGAACATCGCCCTTCCACATCTTTAGGAAAACATGATGCAAATGCCACCACTTTTTCCTCTCCACAGTCAATCTGTGAAAGTACAGCTCCTAGACCCTTGAGACTAATGTTCGTGGTTAAGATTTTGTTTTTCACATCAAAATGCCCTAGGGTAGACATTTCACCAATGCGACTTTTGAAGGCCGCAGAAGCATTGCTAAATTCAGCATCCCACTGAAACTTCACCTGTTTTTAAGTAAGGCTGAGATGGGTTGAACTTCTGCAGAAACATTGGGCATAAATTTGGAGAAAAACTCTGCCAACCCCAGAAAAAGTTTCACCTGGCCCTTCTCCTTTGGGGCTGGCGTTTTAATAATCAACTCAACCAACTCTAACTTAGGTTTGATTCCCTTGGCAGAGATAGTGTGTCCTAAGTATGAGACAGCTCCAACAAGAAAATTACATTTCTTTTTCTTCAGTGTTAAGCCTGCTCTCTCCAATCTCCCTAGAACTTTCACTAGGGTACAGTCATGAGCCTCATTATATTTTCCATAGATAAGGATATCATCCTGGAAGAAATGCATACCAGTAACACCTTCCAACACTTTCTTCATAATACTTTGGAAACATGCCACTGTGGATGCCAAATCAAACTGCATCCTAATAAAATGGCACACCCCAAAAGTGTGACAAAGAATGTCAGTTGTCTAGAATCATCATGTAGTTTGAAGTGATGATGTACAGACGAGAGGTCCAACACACTAAGGGCCAGATGTAGCAAAGGTTTTTACCCATTCTGTGTCTATGGGAAAAAGTGTTCGTACATATGGCCCGAAATACCTTAGCACCCTCAAATATAATTAAGGCCTCAGAGATGTTGGGAACAGGTTGTCAATCAACCCAAATGTGCTTATTTAAATCTCTAAGATCCACACACATCTTGATTTGTTTACCTCCATCTGGTGCCAATGCAATAAGAGCAAGCCATTCTCAGAATTCAGTCTCTTCTATAATGCTATTTCTAACCAGCTTATTAAGCTCCTCCTTCAAAAACTCCAACATGAGATTTGGAACCCTTCTCTTTTTATGAACACAGGTAACAGCATTCTAATTCAAATTGATTTTGTGATCAAAATTCCTAAGTAGACCCAATTTGCCACTAAACACACTGGGAACTTGTACCAATCTATCACAATGCTCCTGTTATACAGACATAACAGGTTGAGCAGTGTTGGGATTTAACATGACCCCCATGTCACAAAGGTGGTGCCAACCCAACAATAACAATTTATCTCCTCTCTTTGTTACATACTCTTAACCTACTGTCTCTTTATCCTTGAATGTAATTCTCATGACAGCATAGCCCAAAACATTAATCTTAGCGCACCCATAACTCACAGGAATTAGTAATTAAGAATTGGAAGGTGTGTGCATCTCTGTTGGAGAACCCACTGTAGGGGACTTCCCTCCTGGGCTTGCTGGAGCGCAGAAATGTCAGGGCTGAAAAAAACACCTCATAAGTTTTGCCCAGGAGTATGCTCCTTTCTTTCCATATTATTTCTTGTTATTCATGACAATGTCCCCCTAGTGAATTTAGCAACACAAAAAGATGATGGTCCATCCTCTATTTGTGTTGCTAAAGTCTCCCTAAGTGGGAAGGGTATACAAAGACATGAGTCCTGTGCTCACTGTGACACTGGACTCAAGCTAGCCTGGCTGATGAAGGGTGAAACCCCTGAAACCGGCGCCAGGATGCTTGTTTCCGGTCCAGGGAGGACCTGGCTTGGCAGTTCAGGCTGGACTGTTCCAATGGGGAACAGGGTCAAGACTGATTTACATATGGCTAGGTCCAAACTGGGGTGCACGGTGAGCAAAAGAACAATGGATTAGACCCCGATCTGGTACTAGGGGGGTTTGAAAAGTTTTAGCACTCTGTCCAGCATCCATTTTTTGTTGCCCTAATCACAATATAACCACAAAAAAGGTGAATTTACTTTGCATTATCTTCTGTCAGATATATAACCTGCAAGGAATACCCTTCCTGTACAAAACCTATGCTAGACTCACGCACACACCCTACTACTGAGGGGCTAAGGTGTGTGCGTGATGCATAGCAGCTGAAATCAGCTTGGTAGAGGGGAGTAGAGTGCCATTTCTATGTGAATATGGCACTCTCCTGCTCTCTCCTTGTCACGCAGAACAGCACAGCTTTTTTAAATGCTGCACTGCACTGCGTGACACCTACCAGAATCTGGGCCTTGGTCTTTAGTCACAGTGTCTCTGTCGGGGTTGTATAGTGCCCAGGTCTCCACATCTCACCTCTCCTCTAGTGTGGTCTAAGTGCTGCCGACGACTGACTGCTCCATGTCCTCTGTGAGAGTATCTGTGCTATGCAGACCCCTGTACAGATGCAAACAAACAAACCTTGCACCTTTACCACTGACTCTGCCTAGTATGATTTAATTTAAATATCAGCCTCATTCCAAATGAGAAATTAAGAGAGTTTGTGTTGCTTGGTAATGCTTTGCCATGACTTTGGTGCCAGGGCAAGAGACATGACTTGTATATGGCTTTAAATTGTGGTAGAGTGTATTAACCCTTTTAGGAGGGGGTTACTGTGAGAAAGTTGAGTTAAAGACTAGATATTATCTCACCTGACAAGGACACAACCTGTTATGTGGTTGGGGGAGTTTGCTTCAACCACATATACACAGCAAACCACTATCATATATTTTATGCAGGAAATTATTGGCTTGCTGTGTAATAGACAAGGAAGGAAACACATACACTTACTTTAATGTAATAAGTTACAAAGGGCCTCATTTACAATAAAGTGACGCAGCGCTGCATCAAAAGTGGCCGCGCCGCACTGTGTCACTTTAGAAACACAGGGATGTGCTGTATTAACAAGAGTACGGCGCACCCCTGTGTTTCCCCCTACGCCAGTGCTAAATTTGCTACTGAGTGCCAATGCAGCCACCTTTGCGCCTTGGTGCAAGGATGGATGGACTGCGGGGGAGATTTAATCCTTCCTGCACAAAAACAATTTTCACATCAATTTGCTCTTTCTATGTGTGCTGTAGAATGCAGCACACATAGAAAGGAGCAAATAACGAGGAGAAATGAAAGCATTTCTCCTTGCTGTGCCATGCTAATGCCACCCCTCGGGTGGTGTTAGATTTTGGCGCTGCCTCAGGTTTATGAAATCTCATAAATCTGAGTCAGCGTCAAAATGCAAAGTATGTTGCTGTGGAATGCCCACTGCAACACCCATTGCACGCCCCTTCCATGCATAGTGCTAAGTGAGAAGGGACATATTTACAAGGTGGTGTTAAGCCACAAAAGTGGCTTAAAGCCGCCTTGTAAATATGGTGCAGTGTAAATGAGCCCCAAAGTGTTCAAATGTTCATGAGTCATGAATTATGTAAAGGGCACATCAGTCCTTAAGCATATGCGTTTGCTCATGGCATTTCACTATTATAAACTGAGTCAGTGTTTAGTTTGAGGGTGCCATGTGCATCCAATTTTCCACCTAAACTAAGGAAAGACTGATGGTTTCTTACACTGATTATTTGTATCACTCTTTCTGTTGAGATGTCAATATAACCTTATATAGCAGGCAGTGCCTTACGCAGCAGGCAATATGGGCCATTAAAGTCCCCTTCCAGCATTATAGGACTAAGCTGAAGGCAATGACCTATAGTAAGGGAGAAGAATTTTAACACAGCTAAAAGACAAATAGAACATTCTGCCTATGAGGACGGACTGTCCTAATTAAAAAAAAAAAAAAAAACAGCCTCCCGTGAGATGCAGAGGCTTTACAGCCCCTCATATCTCCAAAGCATGATCGCATTGTACAGTTCTTGCTGTTTATGTGTAGTGCCAGTCACTAGAACTCACGCACAGCAGACGCTGTGGAAGTGGGCTGTGGTCACCCTTGGACTCAGCCTAACCGTTTTTCCTTCGTTTAGGAGAGCTGAGAAGCTGAGCAAAGTTGATGGAGACGGAAGCAAGGAAGGTTTCCCCACTCCCTCCGTCCAAGGCTCCAGTGACACTGCGAACAAAGGGAGGATGGAAGGAGGAAGGCTCGCTGTAGCCTCTGGCTTTCTGATCCCCCTCCACACAGCCTGCAGAGAAACAAGGGAGAAGGAAAGGATGGTGGACTAGGACTTTGGGAAGTTGACAGTAACGACCACCGCACCCCCCTCATATTTTCATTTCAACAGCATTTTTATTGCCAATGCAAAAATAGTCCGTAACTTGCATAGGCAAAGAAACCTATGTGGGAATGTTGATATTGTGGGTAATGTCTCGGTTCTGTTTGCTGGTGTGGCATTTTTGTACCCCGCAAGAGCATTTATTATTTGCTTAGGTATTCCTGGAGACTTGCTCCATGAAGGTAGTTGGCCTCAAGATCAGTTGCCTCGAGAATAAATAGCGGCACAACTTGCTCAGATCTTTCAACTTCTCTTTTGAGTGTCATAATTGTTAATGCTTTTGGCACCATTGAATGTCTAAGTTGCAGATTTAACCTCTCTAGAAAGGCCTATTCCATTGAACCGCTATCTCTCATCGTCCCCATCCCTTTTGAAGGGTAGTTCCTTTGTTTTATCTTCCTCATCTTCTGCACTTGATCAACCTCTAATAAAACTAGGATATTTCCTGATGTACTACATTTGGCCGTCTGCACTCCCTCACAAAGACGTGTGCGTACACGCAGATGTTCTACAGTTGCTCCGCTCAAAAAAGGACTCCTATGCATGAAAGAAATGCGGTTTCTCATTGAGCTAGATGTACAGAAAGAGGTTGTTGATACATTTTTTAATATCCACTATCTAAAACGTATTTGTGATGATGCGAGAGGGGCTCTGCATCCTTCATTGATGCTAGATGAGTCACTGTGTGCCTTGTACACATCATAAAGCTTCCCTGTAGGAGGAAGGGCAACAGCGGCATCTAAATCGCTTACGCTCTGGATACTAAGCTGAATAACAGGGGGTAAAATGGGCTATCACTACAGGGGATGGATGGGATAATGGTTAATAACATTCAATTGACAGCTAATGTCATATATATATATATATATATATATATACACGTATATATCCCTTCATTGTTCCTTTGCAAAAATAACACAAATGTATTATTCATCAATTTCCAATTAGATGACATGCTGTGTTAGTCTGTCTTAGCTCCTTCCTGCCAATGTGCCACCAACAGAAAAACCAAATCAAGTAGTGTCCCCATCGCACCAGGATTGCCTTTAACCTTTCTGATAAGCTGCAGATTGCAAATGGCAATTACATAGCTTGTGGGACAAACAGTGGATTAAATATGGTTAGTGCCAAGCGTGGTTGGAGAGACAGGCAGAAGACAGAGAAGGCAAGGGTATACGATTGAGACCGCCAGAGGAACGGCTTTTCAAAGCACGCAGCTCAGTTTTTACAAAAATCTTAGGAATGGCTGGAAGGGTCTACAATGAGCTAGTTGGGGTAATAAAATAGAACCAGTGGACACAGACTCAGGAGTAGGACTATTATAAAGTTTCAGAAAGTCGAAACGGTGGCGCAGTTGCTGGTAGAAAAGATATACAGTGGCCTGAATGTTGTAGAATGCTCAGAGGCTTAACAGCTTAAGGTAGTGCATCACATCAGACTAAACGTAATTAAAAGAAGCCTCAGTTATGCATACCTGCGTTGCAACAGAAACACGTGGCAGGAAAAAGGGGACATATAAAAATAAAAGTAGTTTTAAGGGCAGTGTACATTTGAATTAAAACAACAATTGTTTAAATGGTAAATCAGAACCCGATCATTTTTTGGATAACAGAAAGAACTGATGGTTTAGAAGATAACATGTGGAAGTATACTGACAAATTGTCAAAAGTATTTCTTTTCTTTTGAAAATCTAAGTTTGTATTAGCTGTTTTTCTCGTTCAGAGGAGACCTGGCCTGGCAGTTTGGGCTGGAGTGCTCTCCTACTGGAGAAGGGCCAAGGCTGATTTGCATATTGCTGGGTCCTGTCTAAGGTGGCATGGTGGGTGAAAAAAAATGACGGACCAGGATGCGGCCTGAGTAATTACCAGTGGCTGAGATTAATTCAAGCATTCCACTGCATCACCTTTGGTGTTACTCACTGTCTCACCCCAACTGCGACAGGTATGCCTAGACGTGAGTCCTGTGCTCACTGTGGCATTAGAACCACTCTGCAACCTACTGAAGAGACCCACATAGACCAACATCGATCTACAGTGGTTTGTGTTCCAGCTTAGAGGAGAATAAAACCCGGCAGCTTGGGATAGTTTGAAGCGAGACCAAGGCTGTATATTCCTGGGTGCTGTATGAGGTGGCACGATGGTCAAAAAACACAATGGACTGGAATGAGGTCTGAATAAGTACAAGTGGGTGAGATTAATTCAAGTATTCCACACACCTCATTTGGGATTTCTCAGTGTATTCGAGTAAAGAAGTACCAGTTCACTTGTAAAGGGGCCGCAACTGTTAGATTTTCCTTGGATGAAAGCATGGACAACTAGCTTGGAAGATTGATTGTTAAATACACACACGTTGGAATAGTTTTTTAGAAAGGAAGAAACTATATCTTAGAACAGGAAAAAGTACAAGAGACTTGAAATATAACATGACCAGTTGTATGATTACTTTCAGAAGTATTAACAACAAGGGGATTGTTATGGTTAAAATCTATTTATTGTTTTTTTCCAAATAACACATAATCTCACCTACTTCTAGTGGCCGATGAGGAAAATCAAAATGAGAAAACAAGAAGGTGAGAGAGGAAAGGGTGTGGTGGAGGGGGGTCTCCAAAATGGAAGGGAAAGAGGGTGACGAGGAGGTAGGGTGGAGGGGCTATCATCATCCAAAGCATGGATTGGTGGATAGCATTGAGACCCGGAGCTAGGCTTTGGGGCACCTGGACGGGTGCATGCCAAGACCTTTAGCTGCTTTGTATCCATTGGCTGTGGTTCTCACCTCTTGTCAGCCTGTGCACCCAGAGATGCAGGAGGCAGGTAAGTTTTCAAAAGTCTTGGGTTAGGAAATGTATGCGTGATCCACATATTTTTTATCAAAACATGGAAGCCTGTGTTCAAGGGAGGCCATACTGTAAAGAAGATTCTGTCCAAAACGTAAGTAGATTTGTTGTATATTTATTAATAACAAGGAAACTACCCTGGCGACATACAACAGGGAAGCTCCTTCATCGCAGCTTCCTTCCAACGCTCCCCGTTTTTAAAAACCACCAAGTTCATTCCACACGGAACGTTCGCCGAAGCGTCTCGTGCTGAACCGGTTCGTGAGAGCGGCACGCGGGTAAAAGAAAGTACCACGCACCGATGCCAAGAGCCGGAATACTACATGGGTTTTCTTCTTCCAAAAAAAAAAACAAATGGAAGAGACAACATAATACAGTACATTGGAAAACTATATAAACTACACTTAAAACATTGCACTAATACAAACTATAGTTACACTATACAATTCTGTTTAGAAAATTACAATGGAATTTAAGTATCGACAATAAAACAAACGAAAACAAGATAATAACATAAAACTGCGAGAGGCATAGTACAATTAAATTTATAACAACAATATTCTAAAGGAATAAAAAAACATCAAGACATCTATTCATCTAAATCTGTAAGGCTTACGTCTTATACGAGTACTTCTGCGTACCATGGAGAAATCATCACAAACCTTGCCTGCACCCTCATGCTCTTTGCACACATCAAATTGAAAATCACAATTTTTATGACTATCAGCTTCACCGACTAACAAGCTCGTATTGGCTGGAGACCGAACTTTCACAACCTTAAACTTGTTCCACCAATGACCACCCTCAACCCTGAAAGCATTTCCACATACTTTATTTACTAAAACAGGAGACGAAAACTTTGAGTCACCTTTCTTGATGAAACCCCCACATTTTATTTTCACAAAATCTCCAGCATTCACCGCCAAATCAGACACTTTCCTCCTTTCATCATAATGGATTTTTTGTGAAATTTGAGCCCTTGCTACATTCCTTCTCACAAAATGATCTAAACTTTGAACACACACCTCTTGTTTCAACAACTTGAACATCCACGCAGGCTTAAACTCAGTGGCTGGTTTCCTTCCACGTAATAGTTCGAAAGGAGAAACCAAAGTGGAGGATTGGGGTGTAGTCCTATAGAACCACAACATTGATTGAGTAGCAGAGTGAATGTCAACTTTGTTCTGTATGGCCCATTTTATACAATCACCCAGGACCCGGTTAAATCGTTCTACAAGGCCATTAGTTTGAGGGTGAAACAAAGAACTTTTTAGGTGTTTAATACTACTACTCCTGAAAAACTGTTCCACTTCATTGGAAACCCTCCCTCATGCACACATCTCTAATGAATTTCACCACAGCTTTTGAATTGGGTTCACTAATAAATCTAACTTCAGGCCATTTTGAGTAATAATCTAACAGGACTAACGCATACTTAGAATTTGACGGCAGGGTGTAAAAGGGACCAATCAAATCAATACCTAGTTTCACCCAGGGTCTCTCCGGCAGTTCAATAGGCATTAAGGGTGGTACACATGTTTTAAGGACTTCATCACTAGATGCACAAATAACACATCCCTTGACTACATTATCTACTTCTGTATCCATTTGGGGCCACCAGAAAAAGGAACGTACCCTACGTTTAGTGAAAGTCGACCCTAGGTGTCCCTCATGGGCTTTCGTTATGATTTGACGTTTGAAAACATGAGCAGGTATCAATTTGTCCGATCTCATAACCAATCCACCCTCCAACGATAATTCCTCATTAATTTTGAAAAAAGGTTGAATACTTAGTTCCAACGATTTCTCCTTAGGCCACCCCTCACTGATAAATTTAGAAACGGTTTTCAAAACAGGATCACTGTCTGTAGCCGAAATCCATTCTGCTTCAGAAAATGGACCAGCATCATCTAATTCAAGAGACGCTACTATGCAACTCTCATCGTCACATTCATCTTTTAAAACATGAGACGGGGAAACCGCGGGAAACCTAGACAGAAAATCAGCCCGCGCATTTTTCCCACCAGAAATGTGCTGAATATCAAATTGAAATTGAAGAAGGCGAGCTGAGAACCTTGCAATCCTGGGTGAACAATTCTTCACAATCCTCCCACTTAGTATAAAAATGAGAGGTTTGTGATCTGTCTGGAGCAAAAACTTAGTACCCCAGAGATAAGTGCGGAATTTCTCTATCGCCCACCAGCAGGCTAAGAGCTCCTTTTCAATAACAGAATACAGGCATTCTGAATCTCTTAGGACTCTGGAAGCAAAACCTACAGTGTTTTCACCTTCAGGGGTTTGTTGCGTAAGAACTGCACCTAAACCAACATTACTGGCATCAACAGTGAGTACAGACTTCAGCTCAGGATTAAACGGTTTCATCCCCACACATTTGGAAAGCTGAAGTTTAATCCATTCAGATGCTTCAATGCAATCACTATTCCAGTCAAAATCCACTTTAGCTTTCAGCAAGTTTGAGATCGGCCTGACTCTGGAAGCAAAATCCTTTATAAACCGTGAATAGAATTCGCAAAGACCTAAAAAGCTTTTAACACCGCTTTTATCAGCGGGAGGAGGCGCTTCGAGAATGTTCTGAACCAAACCAGGTTTTGGTTTGACTCCAGAACTAGAAATCACATGGCCCAAATATTCAACCTCTTCTTTGAGAAATTCACACTTTTCCCTTTTCAACACAACACCTCGTTGTTGAAAAATAGACAGAACTTGTCTGAGTGTGGCATCATAAGATTCACGATCTGGCCCAAAAATCAACACATCGTCTTGGAATATGGCTACTCTATCAATGCCTTTGAGTAAATTTTCCATTACTCTTTGGAAAACAGACGCAGCTGATGCTAAACCGAAAGGTAACCTGCAATACTGATAGGTTCCCCACGGTGAAACAAAAGCCGTGAAATGTCGGGATTCAGGCTCCAATTCAATTTGGTGGTAGGCAGATGCTAAATCTAATTTAGTAAAAAACTTAGCACCGGCAACAAGAGCTAACAAATCATTGATTTTCGGTAAGGGATGAGAATCAATCCAAATCTCTTTATTCAGAGCACGTAAGTCTATGCATACCCTAAGCTCTCCATTTATTTTTTTAGCGACAACTAAAGGAGAAAGCCAAAGTGAAGACTCAATTTGCTCAATAACACCTGACTTAGTTAAAGAAATCAATTCCTTTTCCAAATCTTTCCTTGCACTAAAAGGTACTCCCCTCATCTTGTGTTTAATAGCAAGGGCACCTTCTTTCACTTTAATTCTGTGCTTAAAACCTTTAATTTTCCAAAGTTCACCAGAAAAGACTTTGGGAAAATCGTTTAATACATTTTCCACAACATCTGAATCTCTCACGGCAAGAACTTGCTCGCGTGTACCCGGTCTTAATATCATACCGAACAATCCTTGGTGAAATCAACCAAGAATATTAAGACCCTTGACAGCTACATAAATTTTTCGGGAGATAACTCTTCCTTTGAATTTCAATACATCTTCAAAATATCCCAACAACTAAATTTTCCGTCCTTCATATGACACTGGAGCTCTGTCTGGAGGATGAAGAACTCTATTATTCCACGTAGCTTGAAAAAGTTCTTTAGTGATCATTGTAATATGTGCACCAGAATCAACTAACAGACAAAGAACTTTGTCTCCAACGCCCAATTCCACATATGGATCGGCACAGTCTGAAGGATCACGCCACTTGACAACATCATCATTAACTACCAAAACCATGTCTTGTATATCAGAGACAAGATCACTTTCTTGAAAATCCTGAGCTTCGTCTTAGATAGTACCAACATTAGTTTTGTTAAAGTTGGTGCTTTGACAAACCTTAGCAAAATGGCCCACTTTGTTGCACAATCTGCAAGTAGCAAACTTTGCTGGGCAAGGTTTACTTCCTTTCTTGTGAAAACTGTTTCCACATCTGAAACAAAAGTTGGACTGGGAAAAAAATGCTTTAGAGTTGGTGTTTCTCAAGCAATCTCCTTTTTTTTGAATGACTGGAGATTCCTTATTGTACACAGGGCAGACATGATCTTGAGGTTTGTCTTCAAGTTCCTTCACTGATCGTACAGATGTTTCAATGCTTTTAGCAATTCTGATACATTTGTTAAGGCTTGGGTTCCCCAAGGTCAAGAGCTTCTGACGAATATTTTTGTCTAAACAGTGGCAAATAAATTGGTCTCTTATTAGCTGATCACTAAAATGTTCAAATTCACATTCCGCCACCAAAGATCTTAAAGCTGATATGTACGTATCAATGTCTTCATTAGATTTCTGTGTTCGTTTGAATAATTTATGTCTTAAAACAACTAAACTTGGGGGCTCATTGAACCTCAATTCCAGTTTTTTTACTGCTTCTTGGAATTCATCAAGTTCTTCGTCTTGCTGAATTTGTATGTCTGGTAGATGTTTAAACGTAGATCTCCCCTCAAAGCCAAGCGAGTGTAGTAAAAGAAATTTTTTTCTTTCTGGTCTAAATCTTGTAGCTCCTAACGCTCCTAAATATGTTTCAAATGCATCAAACCAACGTTTCCATGTAATAGGTGGTTCACCAGGAGTCTCTATGAAAGGTGATGATGGTGTAACAGCCTGCATGCTGATTCCAGAATAATTTCGCTGTGTTAGTAAACTAACAATTTGACTGAATGTTATAAAAGTCCTCTAATTAATAAAATAAATCAATCAGAATTCTTTAGTAAAAAAAAATGGCGTTAGGTTTGTTCCACAACAAATCCAAAAAAAAGAGGTTTGCACTCTAGTTGTTAAATAACTCGTAGCTGCAGTGAAAGTGAGAAAAACGACTGGACTTTGACACAAAAAAACAGATCCAGTGTTTAAGGTTAGCCTTCTAGTTGTTGAGGCAGGGTTTAGACTCACTGCGCTGCTCACGACGTGTGGAAAGCACTTCCAGTCCTGTCTTGTGGGTTCGTTGTATGGGTGGTTTCCTTCCTCTCGTCGCCACAAATGTAAAGAAGATTCTGTCCAAAACGTAAGTAGATTTGTTGTATATTTATTAATAACAAGGAAACCACCCTGGCGACATACAACAGGGAAGCTCCTTCATCGCAGCTTCCTTCCAACGCTCCCCGTTTTTAAAAACCACCAAGTTCATTCCACACGGAACGTTCGCCGAACGCGTCTCGTGCTGAACCCGTTCGCGAGAGCGGCACGCGGGTAAAAGAAAGTACTGCGCGCCGATGCCGCGAGCCGGAATACTACACATACGTTTCTCCATGGCCACTGTGTAGCCAATCTAAGTGAATGGGTTGGGTGTCCATGCCCCATTACAATGATTCATTTGGCAGTGCAGCGTCAGTGTTATGGCTTTCCCACTATCACAGAGAAGTGGGTAGGCCAGGTGATTTGGTAGTCCCAGTATTGTATACCTTCGGAAGCAGAGGATATCAGCGGAAAAGATTTTGTTGATATTTTTAACTACATACTCCCAACATCTCTTAAGTTTGGGACATCCACAGAGCCAGTGTGTTAGTGTGTCTGTTTGGATACTGTACAACTAGCAGGTATCACTGGTGTCGGATTTCCATTTTGCCAGTCTGGCTGGTGGGTAGTACCAATAATGAGTGATTTTCAGCAGGGACTGCTGTAGATGGACATGCAAGCTCTATGTAGAATATCAAACTAATCCTTGGGTGCAAAGGTGCAGTCTAATTCAGTTTCTGATCGGTGTTGGGCTGGGAATCTACCAAGGTCTGAATGTGTATTTACGAAAATGTAGCTGTCGGAAAGTAAGTGTTTGTCACCAGCCTTGGTAAATAGACATTTTTAAAATGTTCTCAATGGTCTATAGGCATGTAGATGGGTCGTGGGTTGAGCGACCCAGTGCTTGATGGCTGAGTAGTGCCAGTATTCATTTTCAGGAGGGTCATAATTTGACTGGAGTTTTGGGAATTCTAGTACTCCAGCACAATCAAATAGGTTGCCAATTTTCTTACATCTGGATGTTTCCCATGCAGGAACTCAGAGTTAGCATTAGCTGGGGGCAATGGCTTGATCAATGAAGCACCAATATTGTTCTGTGAGCGGGCTGCTCCATTCAACCACATATCTGAGCTGCTAAGTTTTAGTGAGTGAGGTTTGGGATGCCAAGGCCTCTGTCAGCCATAGAGAAGTATGCTCGGTTTCAGTATGCGGGGTCTCTTACCGTTCCATATGTAGAGCTCTGATGTATGCTGATGTTTGCTTAGCAGGTGTGGGGTGGGTTTATAGGGAGTGTTTGCATAATGTATAATACCTTAGTGTTAGAAATTGGGTCGCTAGTTGGCAGAGGAATGCACCCTGTACAAGTAGGTAACACGGTCCTAGTCAGGGTAAGACCCTAAATTAACCTGTGCTCATCCCCTGGTAGCATGGCACTGAGTAGTCAGGCTTAACTTAAGAGTAGATGTGTAAAGTTTGTACAATACTTAAATAACAGTAAAACTGTGAAAACACCACAAAAAGACTCCACACCACTTTAGAAAAATAGAGAACATTTATATGAGTAAAACAACCCCAAACAATAAAACTCCAATAGGTGGATCCTGAGATATGAATTTTTTAAAGGATAAACTGCAATGTACTGGTTTAAAGTCAATAATGCTAAAGGTTACTTGAGGTTGCGCTGCACCGGGGCATAACCAAAGTTTAGGCCGACTGCAATAGGGGGCAGGCTGGCTACAGGAATCTCGCTGAGCCTGCTGAAAAAGTACCTTGCTAAAGCAAGCGTCAACGTCGAGGAGCGATGCGTCAGTTCCAATCAATGCCATCAGATAGATGCATCAGTGTTAAGTCTCGCAATCAGTTCCCGCATCGGCATTGAACTCCGATGAGATGTATGCGATGTGCCGTTGGCAAGCCACAAAGCAATGTCCTCAGATCGGCGCTGCGTTGTCGAACCTCGCAGTTGGGTTCCATGGCATGGTCGAATTGGCAATGACTCAGCTTTGAAGGACACTGCCTCGGTTCTGAGTGGCGCAACAGCTCGAATGTATCATCAAAGAAACAGCTGCAAAACCCACTTTTTAGGCCCAGGCCTGGATTGGCACCTCAGGCAAGGGTAGGACTCCCAGATGGCAGCGTGCCGCCGCAGGCACAGTATTGCAGGCAGTCTCTGATGTCCCTGAAACTGCAAGAACAGGGGGCAAACCAGCAAGTCTTGGAGTCACTTAGGGGCAGATTTACAAGAAACTGTCGCATTATCACTGATGCACCAGTTTTCTTGTATCACCATGCCCCACCTAACGACATCATGGGTGCGCCGTGTTTATGATACGGCGCACCATGGTGCACGTTGGGAAAATAGCATAAAAATGTAACGCTATTGTGGCGCTTTGCTCCACTAGTGACAAAAATTATGAAACTACTGGAGCAAAGTGCATGAAGGTCCATAGGTTAGTATGGGTGCGTCATTAAAAATTACGCCAAAAATATTTCACCACGCCATTTTTGCAGGCCCCTATTGCCGGAACACCCCCCCATGCATACATTATGCCTGGCCCAAGCATAATGTGGCGCAAGGGGGTGCAAAGTGGTTCAATGCATGAATTGCTCCACATTGTAAATCCAGAGCGTCAAAACTGCCTTCGTAACACCACATTAGCATTCAAAAAATGACGCTAATGTAGCACAAGGAGGTGCTAGGGGCTTGTAAATCTGCCCCTTAGTTCTGTAGAGGATGTAAAGAGCAAAGTCCAGTCCTTCTCACTCCCAGGCAAGAGGCAGCAAGCAGCAGGCCAACACAGCAATGCAGTTGAGGAGAGTCTATTCAGCTCGGCCCTAATCAACAGCTTTAAGTTGCTTCCTGGCCAGTGTCAATTGTCTGTGCAGTCTATGGAAACCTGTTTGCCTATTGGTTTCCTCTAGAGCCCTCACCTCGGCCTCTAGATTCGCTTGTTTGTCTTGTCTCCCTTTGCTGAGTTTCGCCAAGATGGCTAAGAAGGTTCCCTGTATAATTGCTTCCAATGTTTTCTAGCCTAGGGCTATAGGAGTGGTCGGTGTATCATTGTCCTGGAGAAATTGCTGGACGGCCTCTTGGACCTCTTTCTTAATGTAGTCATATGTGAGGAGTTTATCATTCAGTCGCCACAGATGGCTTAGGTCAATGTGGCCTAGGATGGTGAAGGTGATCGTTATAGAGTGTTGCTACTTCTATGTTTGTGTGACCCATGTCTGGTGGAAGGCCGCAAAGAAGGTGTACCCCCTGAATATGGGGTGACTGAACTTCCAAGCATCTATAAGACCTAGATCCGGCCTCCATAAGGGCCATGGAATGGTTTTGTCTAGGGGATGATGTGTCCAATGAGTTGTTTTGGATGATGTTAGTGTCTCCCCCTTTCACTATGTCCTTGTATGGGGAGGTAGTGATAAGGCCTATGGTATTTAGCATGAACTGCTCTTGGTGGTCTTTGAGGACATACAGTGTAGCAAGGGTGAAAGTATAGGCATGGATGGAGATTCATAACAAGAGGAGTTTCCCAGGTACATCAGCTTGGATTTGTGTGACTTGGCCCTGGAAAGTGTGGACTATCAGTATTGCTGTTCCCACCATTTTACTGGGTCCTGAGTAGAGGAATTGCTAGTCGAACCAGCAGGGTTGTAGCCTCTTCCAGTCCTTTCTAGAACATCAGTGTCCTGAAGGAAGGCACTATCATAGTTAGAAGCCTTCAGAAGAGATAGGAGGGCTAGGTGTTTCGCAGGGAGATTGAGGCCTTTCACATTGAGGTGAGATTACCTGAGGTGAGTGGAACCCAAAGATGACTGTATAAGGTGTATGTGGTAGAGGTGCATATTTGTTTTGGGTCGTGATATGCTACAGGTGATGGGGCCGGCCCACGGACAGGGACATTTAACTGAGGGGGATGAACTAGGGGTAAAACTACTCCCTCCTGGTGCATGGCCAACCAACATGGCTGACCGGGTGTGATCTCCGGAGGCTCTGCTCGAGCCCCTTGCAGGGGCATTTTGCGAGGTGTCACAATGTGAGTCAGTCACCTGATGTGCACCTAGGAAAGTGCAAGGGACAGAAGGTACCAAAACAACAGGCGCAAACTTAGAAGAAGCCACCAAAATCAAGCCCTCCAGCGCCGAAGCGTGACAAATCAACATCGCGGTGGATGTGAAACGCTGAGCCGGGCCCGCTGTGTTCGGAGCGGCCCAAAGCACTGATTAAGGTACGACACTAGAGGAAAGTTGCCGGGTCCCTCAGGCTGCCGTGATCCCTGATACGGGAGCGAGACACCTAGAGATAGGCCCGGAGAAGCCACTGACTGGGTCAATCCGAGGCAGGCCCAGAATCTAAAGCGGTTGCGGTATGGAGATGAAGAGAGGTAGCCAGTACTGCCCCAGTGGAGCACTGGGGAGAAGTGAGGTGAGCAATCCAACCCACCTGAACAGCAACGCAACCTAAGGCTTAGTGGTGACCCCGGGAGCGAAGATAGAGGCCTGCAGACCCGATTGCCTGAACCTAAAATGGCACCCACCAAACGATGCCCAGGGCAAAGCAAAACATGTCTGGAGCAGCTGACCGAAACACAACATAACTTCCACGCCAGACAGGTGCCAAAGATCACACAACAGTGCAGAGTGCCAAAGAGTACGGCCGGAATGGGCACCCTACCAACACAGAGGACTGACAAGCGACTATGCAGCATGGCGCCGGGGGCCAACCAGGTGTGACACAAAGAAGCAAATAGGGGGACGGCCTGGCGGCCCCAACCAGGGTGACAGTAGGAGGATTACTGATTTAGAAGCAGCATTTATGTCCCAAAGGAAGCCGCAATCCAACAGGGTCTCTAACTACTTTGGGCCTGCTGTGCACAGGTTGGACAGACCCAAGCAAGCAGAAAACATGGCACTGACAAAGAAAGACCTTCTGACATCGCTCTGTGACTTCAAATCAGAACTACGTGAAAAATTGACAGCAGATTTCAAGTGCACACTTGAATCATTCAAACTGGACAATAACTCCCGCCTGACCTCCCTTCAATCCAATGTGAACTCAGTGGGGAGCCGCGCCCTGGATCTTGAGACGAAGGTCCAAGAGATGGAACGACAAATAGCTCCTATAGAAAGCGATCACGTAGAGACAACATCAGAGGGGCTGGAAGAAGGAGGTGAAGATCAAGATCTTGAAGCATTTGTGGTGGGCCTCTTCTCTACCACCTAGGTGACAAACACCCAGATGTCCAACTGGAGCGAATGCACAGGGTAGGGGCCCGAACCACAAATGAAGGGAGAAGACCCTAGACATCCTGGTGAAGGTGAGCTCCTTCAAGGTGGAGGAAATGATTCTCCAGCAGGCAAGAAAGTGAGACACCATTTCCTACGCACTGTATCAGGATGTGGCATAAGCGAAGTTAGCCCGCAGACTGCAATTCCGACCAATCAAAGAAGCTTTGATGGCTAGAAATATCAGGTACAGATGGACATATCCCTTCAGTATTGCCTTTGATCTTGATAACAAGCCACACCACCTTTCAGATATTGAGGAAGCCTTGGCCCTCCTGGACCTGCAGGACAAGAGTACTAAAGAGACTGAAGGTCACTCGGATAGACCACAAAGGAGTGGAGAGACAGCCACCTCTACAGACTCTTGGAAGCAACAGAGAAAGAGGAAAAGGAGCCACAGGAACAAAGGCCCACAGCCTGTGTGACAAGTGGGTATGGACAACATGAGGCACTTGAAATCCGTAGGTCTACTCCAACATGAAGTTGGAGACCCAAGGAATGTTTTTGACAGAGGCATGGGAGACTCCCAAGACTTCAGCTAATATCAGGCTTTGAGAGCCAGAAGAAGATAATAAGTAAACAGATGACACTTATAAGGTTTCATCAGGCAGTCTCTATAAGGAACAAAGGTGGCTGAGCATTCACTCCCCACCACAACGACCTTACGATGGGTAGACATGAAGCAACAACATGTCTACTCGTTAGCAGTTACAATGCTGTTTTTATGTTTTTTTATCGTTCTATGTTTAGAGCTGGCATGAGCGGGTATAGACTGGATTATGGGATATGTTACGAGGAAGGGAAGAAGTGGGCCATCGGGTACACACTACGATGGGCAATGCAAATCTTAGCATAAACTCTTACAAAAACGGGATGCTTGAATTCCTATCGTGGATTGTTAAGGGATTGAACTCCCCCAACAAAAGGTCACAATTCTGGAAATATTTGGGGGATCATCATTTTGATATAATAGCCCAACAGGAAACCTATCTCAGAAGAGGGGAAGGATACCGGCTGCATCACAAACATTATACACATGTGTACACGGCCTCAGCACCCACGAAACAGCGTGGGGTGGCTTTGATATTCCATAATTCCACTCACTTTCAGTTGCAGAGTACGAAACAGGACAAAGAGGGCAGATATATAGTAACCAAAGGTAGTATCAGAGGGAAAGTATGTACGGTAGCCAATGTGTATGCACCCAACAGTGGACAAACTCAATTCCTCTTAGCCTTCCTGTCTATGTTGGAGGGCTATGCAGAAGGAGATGTCGTCCTGCTGGGTGGTTTCAACCTGATATGGGACAGCTCCCAGGACACAACCCACCTGCACAGAACCCACATGAGCATCCTTGCGAAATCAGTCAAGGCGGACCATAATAGGCTAGGTCTTTTGGATGCGTGGTGAACACTTCATCCCACAGTAAAAGACTTCCCATTTTTCTCTCACTCACGTAGATCATATTCGAGAATCAATCATATACTCCTTACCCAACCCCTACGACAATCGCCCAGATCGGCGACGATACACTCAATCATCATCTCTGACCATGCCCCGCTAGGGATTGGAGTTGACTGGCCTACAACACGTTCTAGATTCAGTAGATGGTATTTCCCTAACATCTTAACCCGAGACCAAATATTTTGAGACGAAATACGGAAAGCCATCAGGGACTACTTTCAGCATAATATCCCCACCGACACATCACACCTCACCACTTGGGAAGCATTCAAAGCAGTCATTCGGGGTAAATGCATCTCATTAGCTACCTCCCTACAACAACTAAAGGCTAAGGAACAACAAGACTTGGAAAATGACAGTAGCAGAACAGTCACACAAACATTTCCCTACTTGGCTCTCACAGAAGAAGGTGACCTCATTAAAAGGTAAATCACAATCCATATACACAAACAGAGCAGAAATCTCACTGCTACGCCTTAAGAAAACTTCCTATGAAAAAGGGAACAAAAAAGGCCCGAAGCCAGCACGACAATTACGCATCAAACAAGTAAGAGACTATATAGCCCGAATAAGGGGCGAGATGGGTGAGCATTATACAGAGGAGGAAAAAACCCAAGCCTTTCGGGACTTTTACACCTGACTATACACGTGGGAACAACCTGAAGCCCCTCACAAGACACTTACCTACAACACGTGACCCTCCCACAGATACCCCAAGAAACCAATGACATCCTAGTAGCTTCCTTTACATGGGAGGAGGTACAGCCAGCCATTGACTCCCTCTCTCTAAACAGATCCCTGGGTCCAGATGGGTTTAACGTCCAATTCTACAGAGCATTTGTCTCAGATCTGACACCACATCTCACAGAGCTATTCAACCAGGTCAGGACGGGACACGTTATGTCCTCTACCATGGGCGAAGCTCTGATCACACTTATTCCCAAGACTGGAAATGATCGTCAGTCGTGTGCATTCTCCCGCCCTATTGCCCTCCTAAATCTCGAGGTAAAATTGTCCTCTAAAATTCTGGCTAAAGGGTGAGGATGTAATGCCCGGCCTGATACATCCCAACCAGTCAGGATTCATTAAAGGTCGCCAAATGCAAGATAACCTATGCCGAGTAGTCCACCTGATAGAAAGGGAAACTAAGAACAAGATACTTGCTATGTTATTTGCACTGGATGCCAAAAAGGTGTTTGACCAAGTAGAGTGGCCTTTCTTGGTGGCTACCTTACGGCAATTCGGATTTAGTGACCAATTCATAACTATGAAAATGAGCACCTATACTCGCCACTGCTCGCGAAGCAACTATACTTGCCACTGCTCGCGAAGGCCCCATACAATTCACTCTTAGTGTGGAGCCCCTGGCAGCCAGTATCCGGGCACAGCCGGAAATTCAGGGTATTCAGTTCAGCCATGAGCAACACAAGATTTCACTGTTTACAGATGACATCCTTCTTTTTGCTACTGATCCCGATCAACCTTGCCTGCATTCCAAAATGGACTCGCGATATGTGAACGAGTAGCGGGTTTCAAGGTCAACAACGGGAAATCCTATATGCTTAATGTGACAATACCACCAACAGAGATGGGAGACATTGCCGCTGAAACGCCCTTCATATGGGCTAAGGAAGAAATCAACTATCTAGGCATCAATATTACCCCTAAAGTCACCGATTTATACAAAACAAACTTCCCTTCCATTCTCAAAAGCCTGCGGAAGGACTTTAAGCAATGGTCCCCCCTTGTTCTCCTGGTTGGGACGTATTAACATCATCAAGATGACGGTGCTTCCCCGGATATTATATCTATTCCAGGGCCTGCATATCGATGTCCCCAAATACGACTTTACGGAAGCCCATACAATGATTACAAGGTTCATATGGCAGGCAGGTAGGCCCAGACTATCAAATAAAATGCTCACATGACAGAAGGCAACAGGGGACTTGGCTCTCCTGGACCTTCAACTCTACTATAAAGACAAACTATGGCTCCATATGGACCGTGCCGTTGTGGGACGGACCATATAAGATATTCTCTGGAAACCTAGTAACAACCAGCCAAGGAATGCCTACCTGAGGGCGCCACGGCCACCACTTTCAAAGTTTGGGACACAGTGACGAAGACCCATGTTGTGAGGACCTTTCCCTCCTCATACACTCCCATTCACTACAGCACGGCCTTCCGCCCCAGCCTTGACACCAGGACCATTTGATAAGTGGCGGTAGGGAGGGTGTCTCCAGATTTCAGACCTATACCACGGGGACAACATCCTAACATAGGACAGCTGCTGCAGAGAATTTCAATCGCCTCCATCAGAACACTTCCATTACATGCAAGTAAAGCACTGGGTAACTCAACTTCATATATGTTTGGTGGCCACTAGGGAACTGCTCCTGATCAAACAATTTGTACGTCTGGGGGGGTGGGGGGAGGGGGCAGTTGGTGGCGAGGTATAAATTGCTGATATCTTCACACCGCATCTACATTCCCCCCATATCACGTTTTGGGAAAAGGTCCTGGACTCAACACTGGAGGAGAAGCAGTGGAACGTTCTCTTTCGAGACATCTCTAAATACAACTGCTCTATTGGGGGTGAGAGAAGCACACTATAAATTACTCTACAACTGGTACCTGTACCCAGAAAAACGTAAAAAACTTTTTTCCCATACGTCCGATAGATGCTGGAGATATATGGTGGGACTGCCCATATATCCGACCCTACTGGGAAGAAATCTTGTCACAAATCAAAGAAATATTGGGCTACCCTGTCCCCCACACCTCAACACATGTCCTACTAGGTATGCGAGCCCCATCCCTGTAACACCAAACAAAGGGAGACTGCTCCATTACGTGTTGGCTCTCGTGCTGCCAAGATGAGTTCCTCTCCATGGGCGGTTGGTGGACAAATTGACAGACTTGAGAAGGGGATTAGGGTATATCTGGGGTCCTCTGGTGCAGTTCCTATCAAGGGGTCTTCTACTGATATCCTGCTGCCCGCACTTAGAGCACTGCATCTATTCCATGTATAATGGGGCTCACCCTCTGGGAGGAGGAGAGCCATCTTACTGTAGGCCCCTCTGAAGTAAAGCAATAAGTCCCTGTTATCTCTACATCCACTGTCCCACTTGCTATGCTAGCCTAGTTTGATTACATTTTGTTGATGTTTTGTTCACATGAATCAATAATGTGGTACTCGAGTCAGTACGATACAGTATGGGCTGGAGGGGAGATGTTCACCTACTAACTTTGCCTTTTCTTCCCTATGGGCAATGTACTGTTGATGACTATACAAATTGTTTCTTATGACTGGAAATGATAAATCATGAAGCTCTCAAATGATAATTGTATTTGTAACACTAAAACTTTAATAAAGAAAGTTTACACAAAAAGAACTACTCCCACCACGGGGGTTGAGTTGTGTGTTTGTTGATAACTTGGGTTGTGTGGTTTGTGACGGGGAGACCATTCAGTAGCAGGGTGTGTGGCAGCTCCTCCAATCTGGCCTCTTAGTGAGGGTAGGTTGCTTGTTTGGTGGGCTAGCCACTGTGTCATGACCCACCGTTCCTTAGGTGCCTCCAGGTGGTGTTGTCTTGTTGTCTCGGTTGGGGGCTAGTTTGAAGCTTGGTTCTGAGAAGCATCATGGCTCTGAAGGTTTTGAAGAAGCTCCACGTGTTCCCCATGGCTTTCATTTTGGGTCAGTTTAAGAGCGCCCTTCCAAGTGGGGTGCCAGTGTTGTTTGTTTTTTGACTTGTGCTTCATGAGATCCAGGGTCTGGGTCTCTGGGTCCGAGTCTTCCTGTTGAGTTTTGATACTTAGGATGGATGTGGCCTCCTCTGTGGTGTGTTTGGAGTGTGTTTCTTTGTCCCAAATAAAAATCAGGTGAAACGGTTGTCCCAACTTGTACTTCACTCCTTCTTCACGTATAAATGTCGTGCCTGCCTTGAGAGAATGACACCTCTGGAGCGTGGTGGGTACAGGTCCTGATAAAGCCAGAGTTTGGTGCCCTCAAAGAAGAATAATCCTTGGTCTTATACTGCCGTCATTATGGCTTCTTTCAAGCAGCAGTTATGAATGCAGGTAAGAATGTCTTGCGGATGGGCAGGTGTGTTTGAGGGGCGACCAGCCTTGTGTGTGCAGTCAGTCAAGTATGATTTCCTTCCCAGCCTTTAAACCTTTTTTTCAACTGGAGAGACCTGTTCTCCAGGTCCTTTAGGTGGATTTGTAGTTCCTCATTGCACTCCCTCAACTCAAGCAGTTCACGTCTGTGGGTCTCTAGCTCCTCCTCCCAGGTGTCCCCGTTACTTTCCATGGTTGCCCACCAGTGGCCTACTGCCTTATTTCCTTAACGTCAGTGGTGACTTTGTACCTGAGTGCAGCAATAACTTCTCTGAGCCTGTCGAAAAGAGTCTTCATAAACAAGCATGTGACAGGGGCTTGTGCATCCTCCTGTTTGGTCAAGGCTGGAGAAAACATCAGTCCTGTGTCCTTCTGGCGGTCTGGCTCTTATGGAGTGGCTTTAGTGAGTCCATCTTTGAAGGCAGAGTCCTTCTTTGTTCTGTAGAGGCCCATGAGGCCTATTAGGCAGATTCTCCTCCTAGTGGTATTAAGGTTTTCCGCAGTTTAGACCACTTGCTTTGTTGAGTGCACGCCCGTGTATGGCGAGTGGGAATTGGGGCGCTGGTCGCCTAAGATGTTGGTTCACTAGTCGCAATGTCCCCATGGGCAGCACTGCCTGCTCTATTAAGACTTTAGTATATTGGTTCACCCGGGTACCAGGTACCCTCTTAAACTTACCTTAAGCAGAATGCATTGCTTGATGTAGGGCTTCGTAGGCAGCCATGTGATAGAAAAGAGCTGACTTAGTCTGCAGTTCCTGCTGACAGAGGCAAAGTTAGAGCCCAGTGGCTTCTGGAGTAGAGCAAGCATGGGAGGAGGCAAGAGGATGTGCCCTGCAGTCTGACAAGCGCTAAACTTGTGTGATCACCCTTTCTCCTACATCACAGTGCCTGTAGATGCTTTACCTCCACAGTGTGGATCGCAGACTCCTGTGCACCTGGGCCCTCTAGGATCTGGGCTGCCGTGGCTCCAGGTGCAGCACTGTATGTTGGCTATCAGTCTCTCAGGGCCTGCCTGTGCTCCGTTCTAGCTCGTTCCCGGTCGGCTTGTTGTGGGGGCTGCTGATGGGCACACCAGGGCTGCGGTGGAGGCCCTGCCGATGCCACTGAGCTGGATGCAAGTGTACAGGTCAGCGGGGATCTCCCAGGCTACTGGTTTGACTTGGCATTCCTCTGCTACGCATGTGTAGTGGCTATTGGCCTCTCCGCCATTCCCACTGTCAGGCTGCTCCAGTGGGGCTCAGGTGCCTGTCACAGGGCTGCTCATGGGCTTGTCATGTTCTGGTGGTAGCCTCCAGCTGGGGGTCCTGTATAAATAGGTTGGTGCTGCCAGAGGCTGGATAAGGCGGGTGGAGGAGCTTCTTGGTCATGCCCCCAAAAATACTGAAGCTAATGGAAATGATTACCTAAACATGCTCAGGACCTCATCACTGAGGTCCTAGTAAACAAAAGGCCATCCTCTTATCCCACCAGTACTGGCAGACCAACCAAATTTCCGGACTTGAGTTGCAGTTGGGCAAAGTATTAAGCTTTGAGTGGTGCTGGTCAACTAAGGGCAAGATTTGTGGCACACTAAACTGTTTCGGCAACATACATAAATTAGTTACATGATCTGACAAATACTACTTGTTAACAACAAACCAACATATTTTCAAAAAGCTAAGAAATAAAATGGATGTATGGACATTAATTCAAAAGGATAACAAGAACCTGTTAGGCTAGTGTTACAGAAAACATATCTGGGGGTTCTAACAAACAAATCCCTCTAATAACTAGCAAATAAGGCAAGATGCTGGGATGGTACTGGACATGAGATTGGCAGGACTGCAAAATAGGCCAAAGTAGTCTGGATGGATAAGGGCAATTTGTCAAGAATGGGAAGTGTCAAAAGCAGTGGAGACTGGTGATTTGACACAACCTTCTACATTGGTCATCTTACTAAGGTAGCTTAACATCACTGCATTGCTCCAGAAGATACAGCTGTTTGATTAACAGCTGGGAACAAAAAAATTATCAAATTTGTGAGGAAACAATTATATCCAATAGAGAATTCACCAAGATAATTTCATCAACTAAGCATTTTCTATAATGGAAAAACGTCTCCTGCTGGATCCTATCCAGATTTACAAATCAGTGGATAAATTTGAGGTGTTCCTATTAACCCCTCGTGTGCCCAGGATGAGGTGGTTACGTCTGATGCTGTGGTGCTCAGGCACCAGGGACTTAACCACCTAGTCCTCACATGGCCCTCGGGGGAAGCACTAGCGCACCGAGGGTCAGGCACTCTCCTCCCCTGAGCATGGATGGAAGGGGGAACGCTTCCCCTTTCACCCTCACCCCCCCCTTACCCCGCTGTGGCGATCGCGCTGACCTCATCAGAGGCCTACCCCTAAGCTTCCAGTGCAGATCGGAGAAGAAATGCAAAAGCCGATAGAGGCATCAAAGAAAAGGAAAGGCCTTTCCTTTGATGTCTTTCTCAGCATTTCTGCTGCCCGATCGCATCACAAGCCACCAGGGAATGTTTTTTTCATGGTTATTGAATAAGAGGTGTGGCCCCTTGGGCAAGGGTCGCTCTCTTGGGGGGGACATTAATTTAAGGCCATTTCTGACCCCCCTGGGGGCAGACCTCCCTATTATAATTAGGCCGATTTGCCCCCGGGGGGCGGGGGCAGAAACCCCTTGACACCAGGGATATATATTCTTTTTAATGACTTTATTTTTTTATATGAGGGGAGCGACCCCTAGGCAAGGGTCGCTCCCCTGGGGGGCAAATTGTCTTTGGGCCATTTCAGCCTATTTTTATTAAGCCAATCTGCCCCCAAGGGGGGCAGAAAACACTAGGCACCGGGGATTTTTTTTGGTGCCAATTTCACGCAAGGGGAGCGACCCCTTAGGCAAGGGTCGCTCCTCTGAGGGGGGGAATTTATTTTAGGCCATTTCTGCTCCCATTGGGGACAGATCGGCCTATTTCTATTAGGCTGATCTTCCCCTAGGGGGTGGGGGCAGAAAACACTTAGGGCCTCATTATGACCCTGGCGGGCGGCGGAGGCCACCCGCCAGGATCCCGCCCTCCAAATTACCGCGCCGCGGTCAAAAGACCGCGGCGGGTATTACGAGTTTTCCCCTGGGCTGGCGGGCGGTTCCAGTAAAACCGCCCGCCAGCCCAGGGGAAAACGACCTTCCCACGAGGATGCCGGCTCGTAATCGAGCCGGCGGAGTGGGAAGGTGCGACGGGTGCTGTGGCACCCGTCGCGTATTTCAGTGTCTGCAAGGCAGACACTGAAATACTTTTCGGGGCCCTCTTACGGGGGCCCCTGCCGTGCCCATGCCATTGGCATGGGCACGGCAGGGGCCCCCAGGGGCCCCGCGACCCCACCTACCGCCATCCTGTTCATGGCGGCTTTCCCGCCATGAACTGGATGGCGGTAGGGGGGGTCAGAATCCTCATGGCTGCGGAGCGCGCTCCGCAGCCATGGAGGATTCCAAAGAGCAGCGGAAAGTCAGCGGGAGACCGCTGACTTTCCGCTTCTTCAGCCGCGGTCAGAATGCTCATTGGAGCACCGCCAGCCTGTTGGCGGTGCTCCCGTGGTCGGTGGCCCTGGCGGCCACCGGCCGCCAGGGTCAGAATGACCCTCTTAGTCACCAGGAATTGGTGTGTGTGGGTATGTGTGTGTTTTGTTTGGGGGGGCAGCCCCTAGGGCAAAAGTCACTCCTCATTGGGGTACATTACTGTTGGCCATATCTGCCTATTTTTGGAAGGCCCATCTGCCCCCAAGGGGGGCAGAAAGCCCACCAGAGACCAGGGAAGATTTTGTTTTTCAAAACAAGAGGGTGGGAGTATGGACATACCCCGCCCCAAATACATGGGGCCAAAGTTGTTATGCCCACCGGAGGGTAGATGGGGCAATTACCACCGATCCACACCCCGGGGGGCAGAAAGTCTAGTAGATGCCAGGGAATTAAAAAAAAAATAGTGTGGTGGTGGCTACCAACCAGTATGGGCCTGGTTATGCCCCCACCCCAACTGAAGGGGGTAACAGTCTTTCAGCTCTCCCCCGCACACTACAACATCTTATCTCACGGCAAGCAAGAGGACATTCGATTATTATGGGTTTTGGTTTTACATCTGGGCCATGAGAACTTGGCTAGCTCTCAAAATCGTCCCGCTTGGAATAGTGAGGGTTGCACTTTTTGGACTTTGGGACGCTGCCACGTAGAGAAATCCACAAGACCTAGACACATCTGAAAACTAAACATCTGGGGAGTCCAGGGTGGTGTGCTTCACCAGCACCCGCACCATTTTCTTACCCACAATGCCCTGCAAACCTCCAACTTTGCTGGAAATCACACATTTGTCCCACATTTTTATGATGGAACCTTACGAATCTGCAGGAATCCACAAAATTCCTACCACCCAGCATTGTTGCATCTATACTGATAAAAATTATGCCCCACTTGTCAGCCTGAAAATGTTTTTTTTCAAACTGCCCTTCCGGACCCGCTTTGGTTCCCCATCAATTTCCACATGTTTTTGGTTCTTCCCTGTCACAGGCACTTGGCCCACCTACACAAGTGAGGTATAATTTTTACCGGGAGACTGAGGGGAACTTTGGGTGGGAGGACATTTGTCCCAGTGCGGTGATCCCACACAGAAATGTTGGGAAAATTGGATTTTTTAGCTAAATTTAAGGTTTGCTGAGGATTCTGGGTAAGAAAGCACTGGGGGATTCACACAAGTCACACCTCCCTGGATTCCCTCGGGTGTATAGTTTTCAGAAATGTTTGGGTTTGGTAGGTTTCCCTATATGGCTGCTGAGCCCATGACCAAAAACACAGGCCCCCGCAAAAACAGGTAGTTTAGTATTTGATAATTTTGACGTGTCCACATAGAGTTTTGGGACATTTCCTTTCGCCGGCACTAGGCCTACCCACACAAGTGAGGTAACATTTTTATCGGGAGACTTGGGGGGACGCTGGGTAGAAGGACATTTGTGGCTCCTCTCAGATTATAGAACGGACCAAATGTTGAGGTTTGCAAAGGTTTCTGGGTAACAGAACCTGGTGAGAGCCCCATAAGTCACCCCATCCTGGATTCCCCTAGGTGTCTAGTTTTTAAAAATGTACAGGTTCAGTAGGTTTTCCTAGGTGCCGGCTGAGCTAGAAGCCAAAATCCACAGCTTGGTACTTTGCAAAAAACAGCTCTGTTTTCTTTGGGAAAAAGTGATGCATCCATGTTGTGTTTTGGGGCATTTCCTGTCGCGAGCACTAGGCCTACCTACACAAGTGAGTTACCATTTTTATTGGGATACTTGAGGGAACACTGGGCGGAAGGTAATTTTGGCTCCTTTCAGATTCCAGAACATTCTGTCACCAAAATGTGAGGAAAACATGTTTTTTGGGCCACATTTTGAGGTTTGCAAAGGATTCTGGGTAACAGAACCTGGTGAAAGCCCCACAAGTCACCCTATCTTGGATTCCCCTAGGTGTCTAGTTTTAAAAAATGCACAGGGTTGGTAGGTTTTCCTAGGTGCCGGGTGAGCTAGAGGCCAAAATACATAGCTAGGCACTTTCCAAAAAACACGTCAGTTTTCTTTGGGAAAATGTGATGTGTCCATGTTGCGTTTCCTGTCGCGGGCATTAGTACCTCACTACCAAGTGAGGTACCATTTTTATCGGGAGACTTGGAGGAAAAACAGAAAAGCAGAACAAGTGTTATTGCCCCTTGTGTTTCTGTACATTTTTTCCTTCCAAATGTAAGACAGTGTGTAAAAAAGACGTCTACAGGGAGTGCAGAATTATTAGGCAAGTTGTATTTTTGAGGATTAATTTTATTATTGAACAACAACCATGTTCTCAATGAACCCAAAAAACTCATTAATATCAAAACTGAATATTTTTGGAAGTAGTTTTTAGTTTGTTTTTAGTTTTAGCTATGTTAGGGGGATATCTGTGTGTGCAGGTGACTATCACTGTGCATAATTATTAGGCAACTTAACAAAAAAAAATATATACCCATTTCAATTATTTTTCATTACCAGTGAAACCAATATAACATCTCAACATTCACAAATATACATTTCTGACATTCAAAAACAAAACAAAAACAAATCAGTGACCAATATAGCCACCTTTCTTTGCAAGGACACTCAAAAGCCTGCCATCCATGGATTCTGTCAGTGTTTTGATCTGTTCACCATCAACATTGCATGCAGCAGCAACCACAGCCTCCCAGACACTGTTCAGAGAGGTGTACTGTTTTCCCTCCTTGTAAATCTCACATTTGATGATGGACCACAGGTTCTCAATGGGGTTCAGATCAGGTGAACAAGGAGGCCATGTCATTAGATTTCCTTCTTTTATACCCTTTCTTGCCAGCCACGCTGTGGAGTACTTGGACGCGTGTGATGTAGCATTGTCCTGCATGAAAATCATGTTTTTCTTCAAGGATGCAGACTTCTTCCTGTACCACTGCTTGAAGAAGGTGTCTTCCAGGAACTGGCAGTAGGATTGGGAGTTGAGCTTGACTCCATCCTCAACCCGAAAAGGCCCCACAAGCTCATCTTTGATGATACCAGCCCAAACCAGTACTCCACCTCCACCTTGCTGGCGTCTGAGTCGGACTGGAGCTCTCTGCCCTTTACCAATCCAGCCACGGGCCCATCCATCTGGCCCATCAAGACTCACTCTCATTCCATCAGTCCATAAAACCTTAGAAAAATCAGTCTTGAGATATTTCTTGGCCCAGTCTTGACGTTTCAGCTTGTGTGTCTTGTTCAGTGGTGGTCGTCTTTCAGCCTTTCTTACCTTGGCCATGTCTCTGAGTATTGCACACCTTGTGCTTTTGGGCACTCCAGTGATGTTGCAGCTCTGAAATATGGCCAAACTGGTGGCAAGTGGCATCGTGGCAGCTGCACGCTTGACTTTTCTCAGTTCATGGGTAGTTATTTTGCGCCTTGGTTTTTCCACACGCTTCTTGCGACCCTGTTGACTATTTTGAATGAAACGCTTGATTGTTCGATGATCACGCTTCAGAAGCTTTGCAATTTTAAGAGTGCTGCATCCCTCTGCAAGATATCTCACTATTTTTTACTTTTCTGAGCCTGTCAAGTCCTTCTTTTGACCCATTTTGCCAAAGGAAAGGAAGTTGCCTAATAATTATGCACACCTGATATAGGGTGTTGATGTCATTAGACCACACCCCTTCTCATTACAGAGATGCACATCACCTAATATGCTTAATTGGTAGTAGGCTTTCGAGCCTATACAGCTTGGAGTAAGACAACATGCATAAAGAGGTTGATGTGGTCAAAATACTCATTTGCCTAATAATTCTGCACTCCCTGTATTTGAGAAATGCCCTGTAAGTCACATGCTAGTATGGAGACCCCAGAATTCAGAGATGTGCAAATAACCACTGCTTCTCAACACCTTATGTTGTGCCCATTTTGGAAATACAAAAGTTTTCTTGATACCTATTTTTCACTCTTTATATTTCACCAAATGAATTGCTGTATTCCGGGTACAGAATGAAAACCCATTGCAAGGGGCAGCTCATTTATTGGCTCTGGGTACCTAGGATTCTTGATGAACCTACAAGCCCTATATATCCCCACAACCAGAAGAGTCCAGCAGACATAACGGTGTATTGCTTTAAAAGAATCTGACATCGCAGTAAAAAGTTACAGAGTAAAACGTGAAAAAAATGCCTGTTTTTTTCACCTCAATTTCCATAATATTATTTTTTTGCTGTTATTTTCTGTAGAAAAACCTTGTAAGATCTACACAAATTACTCCTTGCTGAATTCAGAATTTTGTCTACTTTTCAGAAATGTTTATCTTTCCGGGATCCAGCATTGGTTTCATACCCATTTCTGTCACTAACTGGAAGGAGGCTAAAAGCACAAAAAATAGTAATAATGGGGTATGTCCCTGTAAAATGCCAAAATTTTGCTGAAAATTTGGTTTTCTGATTCAAGTCTGCCTGTTCCTAAAAGCTTGGCAGCTGGTGATTTTAACACCGCAAACCCTTTATTGATGCCCTTTTATGGGGAAAAAAAACACAAGCCTTTTTCTGCAGCTCTTTTTTCCTATTGTTTTTTCAAAAACAAAATGTTTGCTGTATTTTGCTAATTTCTTGGTCTCCTTCAGGGGTACCTCTCAAATCCCTAGGATGTTGGAAAAAAAGGACGCAAATGTGGCTTGGGTAGCTTACGTGGACAAAAAGTTATGAGGGCCTAAGTGTGAACTGCGGCAAATAGCCAAAAAAAGGCCTGGCACCTGAGGGGGAAAACGCCTGGCAGCGAAGGGGTTAAAATAGTTTTCATGTAGGCTTGTCATTTATACAGTGCCAGAATTCCGTATAATATTCTGAATTATGCCAACACTTTATTAACTGGAATATTGACTGTTGTTTATGAGCACTACTGATAGTGAATCAGTACAGATGACGAGGTGGGATATCCCTATGTGATTGTTCAAGGATGAGTGGCTTTTCTTCAGTAGAATCTTCAAGATTGAAGTTTCTGAACTGCTCGGTTTTAGCCTTTGGCATAGGTTTGGTTTGGGTAAAGACCTGAGTGGTATAGACTCACGCTGGAGCCAAATAGGCAGTCATCTGGCAAGATATTGCTTCACTAATGTTCCATTCCCTCCCAAAATCTCATCAAGAGTTTGTCTAAATGCAATAGTCACTGCAACTGGTGCATCAAGTATGTTCTGAAAACCACACTGTAATGGTACAAGAGCTCAGAACGAAGCTGTATACATTTGCAGGTACTTGTAATCAATCAATAGGAAGACATTCCTGTCCACTGTGTCACAATAAATTATTCTGGTAGTAAGAAACTGTGAAGTGTGAGGCCAGTGTTGTTCTAACTATTACTATGTAGAATTTACTCTGAACTGCTGTAATAGATCATTCCATGTGAGACAATACATTGTGGCCCCTCAATGTCTCCACAAAGAACACATTGCCCCATTAGCAAAGCAAGAGGCAATAGCTAGCTCTTCTGATGAAGAGAAGATGCAGGATGGTGACAGTAAACTTCTATGTTGGCTGGGTTTGAGGTGTTTTATGTCATGGAAAGTTCATCTTTGCTAGTGGGAAAAATGGAGCCCCAAGTGTTTTTTTTTGGAATGGAATAATTTTGGGGGTGACAGGTTGAGGTGGATGTTTTCTCTTATAGATGTGATTTATCCTGTGAAGCAAAACAGGACCTCCTTGCATTTTTTCCCTGATTCATGTATTAGTTGTACCTGCAATTTTATTTAAGTAAAGAACGTTTTTAGAGTGGTTTAAGTGTTTATTTACTACTGTACATAGCAGTTCTAATTGTGGAAATCATTTTTTTTTATTTTCACAACTTTTACCATAGTAAGCAGAAATGGTGTGCACTATGGTTGACTTGATTTTTTTTGCACTGTTCTTTTTTTAGATGGCTTGATATGATTATGATCGACATTATTGTATTGTTGCTAATTGTTGTCAACTATTGTGTCAATTCGATGAAGTTCAGCTAATAGGAGATTGAATAAGATCCATGGGATTCTTCATCTCAATCTGCAAGTTCAGGTGTTTGACACTTGAACACAGGTCTCTAATAGAGGGTCTATGGAATTATTTTGAAAGGAAACTGTTAAGTGATATGACCAATCAACCTTGATATGAGGGAGGCAAGTCATATTGTTCTGATCTGTGATGGTAAGATCAAGAGTGGCACCTATGTGATTAGTAGGAAAGGAGAGCTGTTGGGGAAGGTTGTGCAGGTGTATTACGTTTTCAAGCTCTGTGAAAGATTTGCATGTATATTTATGTCAATCAATACTGAAATCTCCTGGGAAGGCATTTTTTGTCAGCAACATTTTGGATGTGTGAGAAGGACTCATATTTGGTCTGCAAAGTTGTTTTTGACCCTGGGTGAAAGACAAAAAACACAAAGCTGAGTGGTTGTATGGGGAATGCAAAACTCTAACTTTAAGGCATTCAGATGTGGAAAATGAGGTAGTGTGTATCTGTTTGCAGTTTAGAGCACCTTTGTAAATGCAGAGTCTCCAAAAGGCTTTGCTTCAGGTGTCTGCCCACATTTAATATTGCATTGAACTGTGGTACAACAGAGTCCATATGTGTTTGAGAATTGCTTTTGAGAAACGTTTTGGGTACGTAAAAGATGTCTACATTATGTAGGAAGATTAGATTCACAATACCTTTGTAGTGAGCATTTCCTGATCTGGCTTTGAGAATCATGCAGGTTAGTTTGATAAATGAGAATGATGCATTGGTATGTAGTTTGGTGATCCTTGGCTGTGAATGAAATTGATCAGACTGTATATGTATGGGTTTTCCGTTTGGCACTGGAGTGTGGTAGTGGACGCTGATACGGTATTAAGCAATGAGGTGGCCCATTTTGAGGTGAATAGGATTGTTTCAGCATGTGTTGTTTCATTGATGTCATTGTGGATGTTTGACCATTTAGTGAATGTAGTCGGGAATGTTTTACTAATTAGAAATCAATGCAAGGCAGAAACAGGATGGCCTATATCTAACATCTGCTTTCATGGGCATGAAATCCAATTGATGAAACCATCGATTTTGAAATCACGTCTAAATGCATTAGACAGTGATCAGAATTTATCTCGGAAAATATTCCTTACATAGGGAAAATGAAGTGTTTCATAGTAGCAACTGTGCAAGCAGTATATCAAGTACTTCCTGTAAGGCATTGGTAAGGTGTTGGTCTTAAGACTAAACTTCACAGATGGGCATGAATTGAATGGTGTACAGCACAGTTAGAAGTATTCAGGGTAATCCCTATGTGAACAATTCTTATTGCTGGAGTGTTCACATATACTGAGCACTGGATTTTGTTAGATGTCTTCAAATGCATTTGTTGAGTATAGTTCAATAGGCCCACTTGTCATCATTGATAACAATAACTGGGATATCCTTCCAAGAAGTCCACCAAGTCAGATAAGTTCAGATGTTTCTCACGAAAACAAAGAAAGGGAAGACGTTTTTTTTTATTCTGTGTGTACTCGCAACCTTGTTTGCAGGTTCGAACTATGCTAGAGCATGCAGTGCAATAGTGCGAAGGGAGAATAATAATCCAAAACTACAGTCATACAGCCAAGTGGTAGGAAGGAGTTAGTGAGTTAATCAATGACCGGCCTAGTCCCCATTGTCAGTATCTGGTGGCAGCAAGGATGGGTGCAGATGAGCTGAGGGCAAACACTGCAGGTCATCACTTGTCTGAGACCCCCACAGCCAAGTTCAGAGTGAGAGGATTAAAGGCAGCATTGCATAGAGGAAACATTGCCTCTTCGTGTTTGTTGGAGTCAGGAATGCCGAGCAGAAGAGAGGTACTGGTGCCCTAATCTATTGCTGATGAGGATACAGACTGCCTAATAGGTCAGCCTGGCAGAAAAGGGGAACAGCCTCCACTATTTCTTCAGCGACCACCTTACTTCAAGTACAGTGATTATAACAATTTTAGTGAAGGCCTCCCTTATGAGAGCATTGCATCTTGGTGGCAGGTGTGCTCACAAGGGCTAGTAAGTCCTATGTTGAAGAAGTGAGGGTATACACAAAAGTAGTGGACTCAGGGGAGTGTTAAAGGGAAACAGAAGTGGAAACTGTTTATCAGTCAGCTATTTTAGAATCTTGTACTCCTAGCCAATATCCATTTCTCTTTTTGTTATCACAGTATTCTAGGCTTAATCCTGATTCATAAATAGTTGTAGAAAGTATGGTTACAATACTCCAAACAACATATTCCATAAAAAGAACTTTGCAATGAGAGGCTTTTAGGGCTAAAGTAGACAAGGAATGATCTCCCAATTGGTGAAAGATTTTGCTAAAGTGTATGAGAAAAGAATCACCCATGCTTGGAGGAAGCTAGGGCATTTACTAGAGGCTTTATAGTAGGAAAGAAAATCCTTAGGACCTCAGTACATTCTAATTCCACTTTGATTCCCTCACAGGCTCAACAGAATTTTGAAATAATGATTGGCTGGAATGGTTAAAAAATATGTGAATGAACATCTTACATTTTCTTGCAATGAGAGAAGTGACTTACTTGGATGATAACAGGAAGATGCCTGTCATCATTCAGCTTGAGGTTCCTGTTCTTAAGGATTTGCAAGGTAGAGATCTTGACAAAATATTTTAAAAAGCCCACTGAAACACTTGCCAAATAACTACATGGAAATTGAAGCCAAGGAAGATCTTGGCAAATTGCATCAAATATTCATACAGCTTTAGAATCCAAGAATCTTTTGTTTAATGGCAGTATCGTCTTGATCAGTTCTACTGTCTGAAAAGCCACTGACAACAGCAGATGGAAATTTGGATAAAGAGATGAATAGTGTTGCTTGAAGTTAAGCATTCCCAGATCATATGAAGGACAAAAGTTTGCATACGTGTAGGAGGCTGGCCTGGTATGTGGTGGGTACCTATGGTATTTACACCTTATACCAGGTATCCCTTATTAGTGTAGTGTAGTCAGTGTCTAGAAGTCAGGCTGTCTAGAGGTTGCTGTGGATGAGCAGCCAAGGCTTATCTAGGAGACTTGCAACGTTCATGCAATACCACTGTAGTCACACTTAGTACAAAATAAAGGTACTTTATTTTGGTGACACAAATACCAAAAATAGCATAGAGGCTATACTCTGTTAGGAGGTAAATAATACACACGTTATATACACTAGTATGCAGAAATAGCCATAAAAACTGTTAGAAAACAGTGCAATTAGTGAACATCACAATAGGAAGAAATAAGCCTAGTGGGAGAACAACCCATATACGAAACAAATGGAATGTGAAAGCCGGTCCACCACCTACGTAAGTGTAGTGTGTAGAGAGGAGCTGGGAGTACTAGGAAAGCCCAAAGGTAAGTACCACAACCCACCCAGCGACCAGGAAAGCAGGAGTAAATCACAGTAAGTTTCCCAGAACACACAGAAAGAAGTAAAGAAGAATAATGCAAAACCCACAAGAGATTTCAAGATACCATCAGTGGATTCCTGGACAAGAAGACCTGTGGAAGAAGGGGACCAAGTCCAAGAAGCACAGCAGAGTCCACAAAGGGTAGGAACCCCTACCCACCAGGAAGAAGAAGAGTCAGCACTGCACCCAGGAAGACAAAGTTGGGTTCCTAGAGGATGTAGGTGATGTCCCACGCTAGAAGGAGGATTGCAGTCTGGGTTGGGTCTTCAGATTCTGCCAACAAGCCTTGGCATGCGCAAAGCTCACAGATGGTGGAAAGTGGAGCTGCCGGGGACCAGGAACGACCAGGTGGACTCTACCCAGGAGGGGGAGCTAGAGGGGGCCCTCAGCAACACAGAGAGCCTGCAGAAGCCCAGGCAGCGCCCACAGGAGTCCCATAGGATTGGGACAGGAGAGTCGCAAAAGAGGCCCACGCAGCACTACGCGAAAGGCTTCCACACTGCCGGAAAACCACTCAGCTGTGCGTCGCATGAAGGAGTGCTTGGGGCTGGAGCTTCAGGATGCCTGAAGATCTTGGAGGAAGGATGCCAACAAGCCTTGGCAGCTACAAAAGACGCAGTGCACTGGGGTACTGTCCTGCGTGGGCAGGCAAAGGGCTTACCTTCACCCAAGTTGGACTGTTGGAAGAGAGGACTATTGGGACGACTTCAGTCCACCACCTGTGATGCAGGATCCACTCAACTCAGCAGGTGGGGGGATCCACACAGCCGGTCATCATCGCAGTTGGTGCCTGCAGAAGCAGGGGAGTGACTCCTTCACTCCAAAGGAGATTCCTTCTTTATTCAGATGCAGCCTGAAGACAGGCTGTCCTCAGAGGATGCAAAATCGGGGAAATGTTGCAGTTGCTGGAAGGAGCCTGAGATACAATGTTGCAGAAGCCGTCTTGCTTCTTTGTTGCAGCTTGCAGGGTTCTGATGAGTCCAGATGCAGTTTCTTTGGTCAGAAGTCAAAGTGGAGGGTGCAGAGGATTCCTGTTGAATTCTTGCAAAGTGAATCTGAGGAACCACCCAAGAGAGAGACCCTATATAGCCCGGAAAGGGGGATTGGTCACCTAGCTGGGTGACCAACTATCAACAGGGGGCTCTGATGTCACCTGTTGGCACTGGCCACTCAGATGCTCCCAGAGTTCCCTGCCAACCTTGAAGCCAAGATGGCAAAACCCAGGTACCTCTGGTGGAGCTCTGAGCACTACCCCTGGGATGGTGATGGACCGGGGAGTGGTCACTCACCTTTCCTTTGTCTAGTTTTGTGCCAGAGTAGGGACTAGGGTCCCTGAACCGGTGTAGATTGGTTTATGCAAGGAGGGCACCAAATGTGCCCTTCAAAGCATTTCCAGTGGCTTGGGGAGGCTACCCCTCCCACGCCTGTAACACCTACTTCCAAAGGGCGAGGGTGTAACCCCCCTCTCCCAAAGGAAATCCTTTGCTCTGCCTTCCTGGGCTTGAGCTTTTCAAACAACAGGAGGGCAGAAACCTGTCTGGGAGGTAGCAGCAGCTTGAGCTGCCTGGAAACCCTCTGAAGACTGGAATGGCAATACTTGGGGTCCTCCAAGGAGCCCCCAGAGTGCATGGAATGATACAACCAATACTTGCAAAAGCCTTGGGGTATGATTCCAACATGTTTTGATACCAAACATGCCTATGTTCGGAGTTACCATTATGTAGCTGGACATAGGTAGTGACTTATATCCAGTACACGCGTAAAATGGCGTCCCGCACTCATGAAGTCTGGGAAAATGGGCCTGGAGTTTGTGGGGGAACCTCTGCTACCGCAGGGGTGCCCTCACACACAGGTACTTGGCACCTTGCCCTCTGGGCGGAAAGCCTGCAATAGGGGTGACTTATAAGTGACCTGGTGAAGTGAGAAGTCGCAGTGAAAAGGTGCCTGTACCTTTTTACGCATGCTGCAATGGCAGTCCTGCAGAACCCTTTGCTTGGGCTCCCTATGGGTGGCAAAATATATACTGCAGCCCTTAGGGATCCCCTGGAAACCCAATGCCCTGGGTACCTAGGTAACATATACTAGGGACCTGTAATGGGGCACCAGTTTGCCAACTGTGGGTCAAATACAGACTTTTGGGAGAGAGAGCATAATCACTGGGGTCCTGGTTAGCAGGATCCCAGTGAACACAGTCAAACATACTGACATCAGGCAGAAAAAGGGGGTAACCATGCCAAGAAAGAGGGCACTTTCCTACAATAAGCACCTAAGAGGTGCTATGCTGCTGAGAGCCTGGGAAAGAAATCCATTGTCTGTGCATTATTAGTAGTAGTAACAATGGTAAAATTGTTGCAGAAATGGCTGTTGTCAGATTGGGGTTTAGTTGTCATGCATTTGTTTACTGTAAAGGATAATGATTTGCCAAAAGCTTCTTCAAGAAAGTAAATGATCCTTAAAATCTGAGCAGGACAGGCAGCAAATTACCTTAGCTTGAACTAAACAAAACTGATATAATTTATTTGCTGGAAACACACTTCAAGAGGGGCATGCATTGCCCACTATAGTCAGAGGACCTTCACTCTTTCTCCTTTCCACACTGTTGATTCCACATCAAGAAGGAGGTGTCCCTCTCTGGAGTTTAACCTCTCTCTATTGCAAACCAGAATGCTAGAAGTAGAAAATGTACCAATACCCGATTTCCATTTCTATATAAAGATACTGAGGGCCATAATTATAAGCCCTGTTGCATGCAACGTGGTGCAAGCGTGACGCAACTTAAAGTAAGATTTAGGAAGGCACGCAATTTGCATGGCCCTGAGTAGCTCCTTTGAATCTGGGGCAAATGCACATGCCTGTTGTGAATCGATCAATGCGTCTCACAACTAGATAACCTTGCCTGACCTGCTAAAAACCAATAAAAAAGACAAATGTCAAACTCAAGTACCCTCTAACTGCAGATCTGTCTCCAATTTGCCATGATTGGAAAAGCAACCGCAAGATGTGTCGTCAATCACATAATTCCTTTATCAATAAAGAACATTTTCTAGTGGATTATCAATAGGCTGTAGCATTGAAACAGACTAATCTAAAAGGACTGGACAAAAACATGAAGGAGGCACCTGCCTTCTTTCCTTCATTGAACCCTCGGCACCACTCAACATAACTGACCACAATAGAGTTTCATCTATACCAAAGCACTCATTGGTTTCAGTGAGCAAGTTTTTACTGACTTTCTACATATCTATTAATCAGTCTGAGCAGATTAAAATTAGGAAAAGCACTTTAGAGAAATCTATGATGACATCTGTGACCCTCAATAGCCAATCTTTACAAACACACATTTCAACATTTGAACTATTTAAGTATATTATATGAAGAAGTGTTGCAATTCAGCCAAATGTGCATGACACATATCTGTACTTGAAAACATCTTCTATTGATAAACTACTGGTTGCCACTCATGTTTGACAAAACACACAACTTGGATTAAAAACAAAATCCTGGATGCTAAATTCACAGAAACTGAGGTTCTACTGATAACACCAAGAAACAAAATTGAATTGTATTCCTCTCTGTTATGAATAGGTACATTTTGCTATCTCTACCATAGCAAACTGTCTGAGCGTTACTCAAGACTTTACCTCGTTACTAGGCTTATTCCACAACAACACAGACAAAGGATCCATTTATCACCAATCATCACCTCCAATTACTTTAAAGTTTAAGAAATTCCTTTCTTCCTCCAATCTAAAAACTGCAGCACATGTCAATGCAATTTCACCTTTCATTTTGAAAGTGCTTTATTGGTAGAAGTACATTAATTATCTTGCACACTATTTAAAGAAGTCTCACCCTCCACAGTAAACTGTCTAGTGTCTACAAAAACATGACCACTGCTTGCCTATCTTATGCGATCTATAGTTGTTGCTCATGGAAACCAGAATGAAAAGACTACAAGCTGGGCTTATAAATTAGTTCATTTAAAAATGTCTCTACCTGACAAACCTGTTCACCCTATCTGCAGGTCAAGGAAAACTCACGTCCAGGTTGCCACTTTAGCTAGAAGTTCAGACATTTGTATTGAAAATGTAAGTTGCCCAATGAATTAAATTTCCACTCCTTAGTAAAATGTTGCATGGATGAAAACCATGTCTTGATCCTAGACTGAGATACATAAATATATTTTCAAATACATTTCCAGCATTGTCAATGGAAGACTGCCAGTGAGTATGCAGTAAATAACACTTTGAGCCAAAGTTACTCCAGAAACAGAAAGTAAGCACAATTGCATGTTTCACTTCTGAACATTATGTAACTGGGCCTTGAGGGCTTCAAGGAACAAGTCTTGTCCAGGTTTCCACAAAGCTACTTGTGCTTATACCATGTGTTGAAAATCCCAATATGAGTCTTATAGGTCACTCCTTTATTTGGAATATGACATTTTTGCACCTGCACACATTTTCTGTGGTTCTACGACAAACTTACCTAAACATCAGTAAGTTTTTCGCAATTATATGTCATGTTCAGGAAGCTTATGCAGTCAGAGTTTAGCCTGCTCTCTCTGCCCAGAAGTCCATAAGGGCAGACATCGAGGGGTATAAAATCAAAACAAAGCCACGGAGACTATGCAAAGAGAAAGATTCCAACAGTGGTATTTAGTATTAAGCTATTATTCATTCCTTCTGCTTTTGCCAGGTTTGGCCCAGAGTTGGCCTTCATTGTCCTGGAGTAGACTGCCGAGCAGATTGGTCTTTGGCTAAGGTCTGCATTTACTCCATGGTAGGCATGGCGACTGTTGATTTTATTACCATGTTTTTACGTAGTGATTTTCATCTGGGGTTGCCCTCAGGTTTGCTGCTGGGGAGATGGTCATGTTTTTTAGCTGGGACGTCTGGTACACCTCACCTCTAGCCCCTTTTTTGGGTTTGAGATTTGGACGTGCCTTGACCTTGCTCCCCATATTTTGCAGATTTTGGGATAGGGACTGAATTGTTCTCCAGGCTGACACCTATGCCCTGTTTTGTTTGCGTTTTCATATTGGTCTCCTGTGGGTGTGCTGCTCTTTTCTGCCTTACTGGGTGCTGTATAGCTTGTATGGTTCGTGTCTGGTCTTCCTTCTTTTTCTTTGCAAAAGTGAGTTTGTGTGCTCTTGATCTTGGGAAGGACTCTTGTATTGGATGTTTGCTCTTCTTTTGCCTTGAACTAAGTTGGACGTGTGCTTTTGAGTGTCTATACCTTGTGCAAGGTATTGTTTTGTTGTCCTTGTTGGAGAGCTATTTGCCTTTTGGTGCAGAGTGTGCTTTGGGCTGTCTTGGGATGGCTTTCTCTATCTGCTGCTGCATACCCCTCTATACTCCTTTGTGTTGGGGCCCTTTGGTGGTGCTCATTTTGAGTACTTGGTACTCATTGCCTGGGTCTTGTGCCTTACGTGCCCCCAGTCTGCTGTATCCAAGAGGTTCAGGTTTTTGTGTCTTCTGTGGTGGCTCAGCTCCTCTTACACTGTGGTCCCTGTAAGGTCTTTGTTATAGGAGACTGTAGGAAAGTACCATCTTGCCTGGCATGTTACCCCCATATTTCACTGTATATATGTTGTTTTAGTGTATGTGTCACTGGGACCCTGTCAGCCAGGGCCCCAGTGCTCATAAGTGTGCCCTGTATGTGTTCCCTGTGTGATGACTAACTGTCTCACTGAGGCTCTACTAACCAGAACCTCAGTGGTTATGCTCTCTCTGCTTTCCAAATTGTCACTAACAGGCTAGTGACCAATTTCAACAATTCACATTGGCATACTGGAACACCCTTATAATTCCCTAGTATATGGTACTGAGGTACCCAGGGTTTTGGGGTTCCAGGAGATCCCTATGGGCTGCAGCATTTCTTTTGCCACCCATAGGGAGCTCTGACAATTCTTACACAGGCCTGCCACTGCAGCCTGAGTGAAATAACGTCCACGTTACTTCACAACCATTTACCACTGCACTTAAGTAACTTATAAGTCACCTATATGTCTAACCTTCACCTGGTGAAGGTTGGGTGCTAAGTTACTTAGGGGGTCATTCTGACCCTGGCGGTCGACTACCGCCAGGCCAACGACCGCGGATGCACCGCCGACAGGCTGGCGGTGCATCCATGGGCATTCTGACCGCGGCGGTACCGCCGCGGTCAGAAACGGAAAACCGGCGGTGTCCCGCCGGTTTCCCGCTGCCCTGGGGAATCCTCCATGGCGGCGCTGCAGGCAGCGCCGCCATGGGGATTCCGACCCCCTTACCGCCAGCCTGGCTCTGGCGGTTTTGACCGCCAGAACCTGGCTGGCGGTAACGGGTGTCGCGGGGCCCCTGGGGGCCCCTGCAGTGCCCATGCCACTGGCATGGGCACTGCAGGGGCCCCCTAACAGGGCCCCACCAAGATTTTCAGTGTCTGCCAAGCAGACACTGAAAATCGCGACGGGTGCAACTGCACCCGTCGCACCCTTTCCACTCCGCCGGCTCCATTCGGAGCCGGCATCCTCATGGAAGGGGGTTTCCCGCTGGGCTGGCGGGCGGCCTTCTGGCGGTCGCCCGCCAGCCCAGCGGGAAACTCAGAATTACCGCAGCGGTCTTTTGACCGCGCAGCGGTATTCTGACGGCGGTACTTTGGCGGCCGGCCTCCGCCGCCCGCCAAGGTCAGAATGAGGCCCTTAGTGTGTGGGCACCCTGGCACTAGCCAAGGCGCCCCCACATCGTTCAGGGCAAATTCCCAGGACTTTGCGAGTGCGGGGACACAATTTCAAGCATGCACTATACATAGGTCACTACCTATGTATAGCGTCACAATGGTAACTCCGAACATATCCATGTAACATGTCTAAGATTATGGGATTGTCACCCTAATGCCATTCTGGCATTGGGGAGACAATTCCATGATCTCCCGAGTCTCTAGCACAGACCCAGGTACTGCAAAACTGCCTTTCCCGGGGTTTCATTGCAGCTGCTGCTGCTGCCAACCCGTCAGACAGGTTTCTTCCCTACTGGGGTCCAGCCAGGCCTGGCCCAGGAAGGCAGAACAAAGGACTTCCTCAGAAAGAGGGTGTTACACCCTCTCCCTTTGGAAAAAGGTGTCAGGGCTGGGTAGGAGTAGCCTCCCCCAGCCTCTGGAAATGCTTTGATGGGCACAGATGATGCCCATCTCTGCATAAGCCAGTCTACACCGGTTCAGGGATCCCCCAGCCCTGCTCTGGCGTGAAACTGGACAAAGGAAAGGGGAGTGACTCCTCCCCTGACCTGCACCTCCCAGGGGAGGTGCCCAGAGCTCCTCCAGTGTGCTCCAGACCTCTGCCATCTTGGAAACAGAGGTGTTGCTGGCACACTGGACTGCTCTGAGTGGCCAGTGCCATCAGGTGACGTCAGAGACTCCTTCTGATAGGCTCTTACCTTTCTTACTAGCCTATCCTCCTTCCTAGGTAGCCAAACCTCCTTTTCGGGCTATTTAGGGTCTCTGCTTTGGAGAATTCTTCAGATACCGAATGCAAGAGCTCACCAGAGTTCCTCTGCACTTCTCTCTTCACCTTCTGCCAAAGGATTGTCCGCTGACTGCTCAGGACGCCTGCAAAACCGCAACAAAGTAGCAAAGACGACTACTGCAACCTTGTATCGCTTCATCCTGCTGGCTTTCTCACCTGTTTCCTGGTGGTGCATGCTCTGGGGGTAGCCTGCCTCCTTCTTGCACCAGGAGCTCTGAAGAAATCTCCTGTGGGTCGACGGAATCTTCCCCCTGCAACCGCAGGCAACAAAAGACTGCATCACCGGTCCTCTGGGTCCCCTCTCAGCACAACGAGCGTGGTCCCTGGAACTCAGCACCTCTGTCCAAGTGACTCTCACAGTCCAGTGACTCTTCAGTCCAAGTTTGGTGGAGGTAAGTCCTTGCCTCCCAACGCTAGAATGCATTGCTGGGTACCGCGTGATTTGCAGCTGCTCCGGCTCCTGTGCACTCTTTCAGGATTTCCTTCATGCACAGCCAAGCCTGGGTCCCTGACACTCTAACCTGCAGTGCACAAACTCCTGAGTTGTCCTCCGGCGTCGTGGGACTCCCTTTTGTGTCTTCGGGTGAACTCCAGTTCACTCCTCTTCCAAGTGCCTGTTCCGGTACTTCTGTGGGTGCTGCCTGCTTCTGTGAGGGCTCCCTGACTTGCTGGGCGCCCCCTCTGTCTCCTCATCCAAGTGGCGACATCCTGGTCCCTCCTGGGCCACAGCAGCACCCAAAAACCCTAACCGTGACCATTGCAGCTAGCAAGGCTTATTTGCGGTCTTTCTGCGTGGGAACACCTCTGCAAGCTTCTCCACGACATGGGACATCCATCCTCCAAAGGGGAAGTTTCTAGCCCTCTTCGTTCTTGCAGAATCCACAGCTTCTACCATGCGGTGGCAGCTCCTTTGCACCCTCAGCTGGCATTTCCTGGGCATCTGCCCACTCTCGACATTGTCGCGACTCTTGGACTTGGTCCCCTTGTTTCACAGGTACTCAGGTCCGGAAATCCACTGTTGTTGCTTTGCTGGTGTTGGTCTTCCTTGCAGAAACCCCCTATCACGACTTCTGTGCTCTATGGGGGCTATAGGTGCACTTTACACCTACTTTTCAGGGTCTTGTGGTGGGCTATTTTTCTAACCCTCACTGTTTTCTTACAGCCCCAGCGACCCTCTACAAGCTCACATAGGTTTGGGGTCCATTTGTGGTTCGCATTCCACTTTTGGAGTATATGGTTTGTGTTGCCCCTATACCTATGTGCTCCTATTGCAATCTACTGTAACTTTACATTGCTTGCATTACTTCCTTTTGCTATTACTGCATATTTTTGGTATTGTGTACATATATCTTGTGTATATTTGGCATCCTCATACTGAGGGTACTCAGTGAGATAATTTTGGCATATTGTCATAAAAATAAAGGCCCATATTTATACTTTTTGACGCTAAACTGCGCTAACGCAGTTTAGCGTCAAAAAGTTTTGCGCCGGCTAACGCCATTCTGAAGCGCCATGCGGGCGCCGTATTTATTGAATGGCGTTAGCCGGCGCAAGCAGACCGGCGCTGCCTGGTGTGCGCGAGAAAAACCACGTACACCAGGCAGCGCCGGCGTAGGGGGAAAATGGCGCATGGGCGTCTTAAAATGGGGCAAGTCAGGTTACGTCGAAAAAATCGTCGTAACCCGACTTGCGCCATTTATTTTCGACGCCCATCCCCCATCAACATGACTCCTATCATTGTAAAGATAGGAGTCATGCCCCCTTGCCCAATGGCCATGCCCAGGGGACTTCTGTCCCCTGGGCATGGTCATTGGGCATAGTGGCATGTAGGGGGGCACAAATCAGGCCCCCCTATGCCAAAAAAAATTATTAAAAAAAAATAAAAAAATACTTACCTGAATGTCCCTGGGGTGGGTCCCTCCATCCTTGGGTGTCCTCCTGGGGTGGCCAAGGGTGGCAGGGGGGGTCCCTGGGGGCAGGGGAGGGCACTCTGGGCTCATTTTGAGCCCACTTGTCCCTTAACGCCATGCCTGACCCAGGCGTTAAAAAGCGGCGCAAATGCGCCGTTTTTAGCCACGCCCACTCCCGGGCGTCTCTTTTGCCCGGGAGTATAAATACCACGTAAAGGCCTGGGAGTCATTTTTTAGACGGGAACGCCTCCCTTGCATATCATTAACGCAAGGAAGGGGTTCACGCTAAAAAATGACGCACATTCCGGGAACTTTGGCGCTATTCGCCTCTAACGCCATAGTATAAATATGGCGTTAGTTGGCGTTAGTTTAGCGTCGAATTTGCGTCGAAAAAAACGACGCAAATTCGGCGCAAACGGAGTATAAATACGGCCCAAAGTACCTTTATTTTTAGTATATCTGTGTATTGTGTTTTCTTATGATATTGTGCATCAGTGGTATAGTAGGCGCTTTGCATGTCTCCTAGTTCAGCCTAAGCTGCTCTGCTATAGCTACCTTCTATCAGCCTAAGCTGCTAGAAACAGTTCTTCTACACTAATAAGGGATAACTGGACCTGGCACAAGGTGTAAGTACCTCTGGTACCCACTACAAGCCAGGCCAGCCTCCTATAGAGACATCATGTGTTGGCCGTCTGTTGGTTCCCCCTTTTGGGGCCTCTGGTGGCTCCTTTGGGGTCCTTTGAGCTTAGACACATTTCAGGCCATGGAACTTTGCTTGTGAAGTGCTATGGGCATGCTATATCTCTTTAGAATGCCCTTTCTAATGAGCCTGTGATCTGCCAGTTCCTTATAGTGTGGGTTCTTAAGGTGGTCTCTTTCTGTGTCTCTTGCAGAGGTTGGCATGCCCTGGAAAAGCTTTGTCTATTATTTCATGCATCTAGGGCTTCGAGTTACCTTTACCCCTGACCTTATTTTGTGTGGGGTATAGTCACAAGCTTTACCCTATGCGCTCAGTTAAATACAGAGGAGAGGTTGAACAAGCTAATGTTTCTCTGCCTCATTAGGCTTGTTCTCTAGAGGTCCTGCAGTTGATTTTTACATCTATGTTTCAGTGTTAGTAATATCGTCTTGGCATATGTTTTGCGAGCCAGTCACTATCTAGTATTTTCTGCTTCCATGGCATTTGGCATCTTAAATTTTGTAAAGTGATGCGCTATGCCATGGGGCCTTATTTGTTATTTCCTCTTGTGTGTCATATCCTGTAAGAAATTTGGTTATTGACTGAGTGGGTGGAAGCCCAACTCAATCAACAGCCACACTCTTTGTCAGGTGAACCACAAAGGTCACTAAATGAACATATGCTTATCTCTCTGGTAGTTTGGCACAAAAGCGTTCAAACTTAACTTAGAGGCAAGAGGCGATGTGTAAAGTACTTATGCAGTACACAAACAGTAATAAGGTAAAAACACAACACAAAAAAAATCTCAACGCAATTTAGAACAATAGAGTACATTTTAATAAGTACAATAATACCAGAATGAAAAAAATCTAATCAGTACACTGGAGATATTCAATTTTAAAGTTTTAAGTAAAAAAAGCACTGTAGAAAAGTCATCATTTTTGCCCTGATCACCCCTATTTTTTGACATGCTGGTGGTTACTAAGGAGTTCATTATGTACATGGCTGTCTGGGTCGCCATGCCGGTGGTAGTGGTACATACCGCCATCCGGCATGGCGGCCCAGACTGCCATATAATGATCCGCCCAAAACCCCACGGCGGAAGTCACCGGTAATGCTGGCGGAGACAGTGTATTCCTGTCCGACAGTGCAGCGCTGCAAGCAGCGCTGCCCTCCGGATAATAATACCCATTCCATCAGCCTTTTCCCAGCGGTTCACACCGCCAGGGAAAGGCTGGCGGAATGGGTATCTTGGGGCAATTTGGGGACCCCCTGGGGGCCCCTGCACTGCCCATGCGCTTGGCATGGGCAGTGCAGGGGCCCCTGTGCAGTGCCCCATTGCGCAGGTCACTGCCCGATTTACGGGCAGTGATCTGCGCGACGGGTGCAGCTGCACCCGCTGTGCAGAGGCATTGCCGGCAGCACCATGTGGAGCCGCTGTCAATGTCCCGGCCAGGCATTCTGCTGGGCTGGCGGGCAGAAACAACGTTTCCGCCTGCCGGCCCAGCAGAATGTTCTTTATGCAGCCGGCAGGGTCTCAGGGGGGCTGACGGTTAGTTAAATGACTGCCAGCCTGAAAACGGCGGTAAACACTGCTGTGTTCATAATGAGGGCCTAAATCTGTAAGTGCCTTGGGCTCTGCTAACCAGTCCCACGACTAGTGCTTTCTCCTCTAAAGATCTATGGTAATTAGTATAATTCTAATTGGCAAGAAACTCTACCTGCAAGTCCCTCATTTATGGTAGGGCATGTAGGTTTAAAGAGGCCAGTGGATGTAATGCATTTAAGTGTGGGTGTGTGCACTGCTGTGGTGGCTGGTGTCATTTTAAAGCCAGACGTGCATTGCAGTCTGGTTTTAAAATAAAATAAATTGTGTCCAAATTTGATTCTGGTAATTCCAAAATCCAATACTACCTTTTTATAACATTTATGTTACCCCTTGTCTGCCCTAGGTGCCCCAAAATTAGGATGCATTGTTACAAAAAGCAGGGACAATATAAAATATTTTTATATAGCCTTGTAATGAAAAACAGCCAAAGTTGTTTTTCCCTGTTGTAGTGCTTCTAGCCCCACAGGCTGACATGGGAAGGCTTTATTAATTTTAATAAAGTCTAACTTTTGATTGGAGCTAGCTAGGCCTCTCACTCCAGGTATCAAAGCAATGGTTTCATGGATCCAACAACTTGCCAGGGTCAGATTTATTATAACTATTTCAGGAAAGTAGGTTTAGAACTTGCTATCATTAAGTTACCTAAAGCAACTAAGCTGCTCCCTGAATATATGTGAGGCGGCCTGGGGCAGAAATGATACAGCCAATTGGTGGAGCAGATTTGCTTTATGCAGAAGCCAGGGAGACGAATGACCTGGGGAGATAAGGTGGACTTCAAAGGCATGAGAACAGTGGTCACAGGACCCAGGCCAGCCCGACCTCCTTGATATCCAACCAGGTGGAAGCCCCCCTAATTAGACGAAGAGGGGGGTTGGAAAGTGAGTTAGCCAGACCTCTGGGGTGGGTTGCACAGACACACACCCCAAGGAGAAAATGTCTCCATTTTGATTTTTGGGAGAACAGTGCATTGTGGCCCAAAAAGATGCCTCTTTTCGTAGGAAGTGGTCATAATGGGGGGGAGGAGGGTTCTTTACCCATACTGGTTGCGGTGGCCCCCCTCCTCCAAGCCCAGAATGAAGAATACATATGGGAGAGCTACAGGAGCTCCTCAGATCACTGATTGGACCTTCAGAAGAAGGAGGACCGCCCTGCTGGACCCTTGCATTCTCAAGGCTCCACACAGAAACATCTGTGCCTGACTCAAAGGAATAAGAGTGAACTCCCTGATCAGCAACAGATACAAGTGTGCTAGCAGAAGTGACCTGCAGCAGTCAAATAGAGAGCTAGCCCACCTGACCAGCTACAACTGGATTGTCCTGTGCTGCAAAGGTGCAGTGTGGGAGATTGAGTCCTAACCTCCAAGATTCGTTACAGATTCTCTGAACCCTTGGCCGGTACTACTGAACACTTATACCCTCAAATTAACCAACCAACAATAAGATCTAAAAGTTTGTAAGCTTTCTACAAAGGTTTCCTGAAAAGTCGCAGGAGGAGACCGCTCAACATTGAAAGTCAAGTTTTCATCATCGACTAGCGAAACGGCTTGACCACGCAGGTGTGTCTAGCCGAAAGCTCCGGTAATCCTCACCATCAAGTACAAAGACTTCCAGAGGTTCATTAAGGAACCACGCGGCAGTAGGCCGCCACTGCTGAATTGAACTTCGGATCCAAGCAACCCCGGAACTCGCCATCAAGAGAAAAGCTTTAGGAAACACTCTAAGGGCCAGATTTACAAGGCCCTAGTGTCACTGGATTGTCACTTTTAGTGACACTCCGGTGGTGCTATCCACTGCACCATATTTACAAGGAAGTGTTAAGCCACTTTTTGTGGCTTAATGCCTCCTTATAGATATGGGTCCCTTCAAGACAGTTATCTGTGGCAGAGGGGTGTGCAATGGGTGTTGCTGTGGGCATTCCACCGCAATACCCATTGCTTTTTCCGCTGCCCCAGATTTATGAGAAATCGTAAATCTGTGGCAGCTCCAAAAACAAATGCTACCCCATGGGTGACATTTGCATGCTGCGATGGGGAGGAACACTTTTATTTCTCCTTGTTTTTGCTTTTTCTGTCTATGCTGCATTCTGCAGTACACATATGAAGAGCAAAAGGCCATGAATGATTGTTTATATGCAGGAAGATGTCCCTTCCTGCACATAAACACTCATTAAAAAATGACTATTTGGTACTTTATGTGTGCTGCATTTTACAGCACAGAAGGGACACCTTCCTGCACATAAACAATCACACACCTCAACGGAGACACCCTTGCACTATGGTGCAAGGATGCCTGTGTTGGTGCCGGCAGCTAAAATGTAGCACTGGGGTAATGGGGGAAACACAGGGGTGTGCCATATTTTTATTATGCAGCACCTTTTTGTAAATCTGGGCCTAAGTCCAAAGATAAACTTTTGACCAGGACCTAGCACTCAACGTATCCAACCCACTCTTCATCTGGGTTGGCATAATACTTTGACCTAGTCCAGCGCAAGTGGCACTTTTTGGCCCTACAATGTACAAGTTTGACTTAATCTTTGTCAATTCATAGCACTGCTTCCCTACATTAGATTTTTATATATATAGTGTAATTGTAATTCGAAATTGTTATTAACTTTTTATTGTGTTGTGTCTTTTACTTATCTACTGTTTTGGTGGCATTAAATGCTTTACACAACGTGTCTCCTAAGTTAAGCCTGACTGCTCATTTGTTAAACTACCAAGGGTTGAGCCAGGACTACTTTATTGAGACTTGATTAGACTTATTAGTGATTGTGGTATTATTACTGGCTGAAGGTGAATACTCCCACCTACTAATAATCCACTTTCCTACAAGCATCAAGAAGCACAAAGGGCCAACTGTGGTTATCTGGTTGCCCCAGACTGGCCAAAGTCACAAATTCAGCCTGACTGAGATGGCACGCATGCTGGCTATAGGGACCAGGTTAGTCAGGCTAAGAGTTGTACCTTATGTCCTTGATGTGAGGCTTCACATCACTCTGCACTGGTTCTGATCAGAAGCAGCGCAGTGCTGCGATGCAACATCCTGCATCAATTTGTGTCACAATCTGTCGGTTCCAATCAGGAGCTGGGAGGGCTGTGATAGGAGGTTCTTCTTCAAGTTGTGTCACACTGTGTCTTATCTGATCAGGAGCTGTGAGGGCTGCAATGCAAGGTCCTGCGTCCAGCTGTGTTGCTCTGCATTGGCTCCAATGAACGCATCAATCAGGAGTTTCGAGGTGCTGTGATGCAAGGTCCTGCATCAAGTTGCATTGCACTGCATCAGATTTGATGAGGCCTATAATTAGGCAGTAAGGAGTACACTCTGATACAAGATAACGGTTCTGGGCCTCTGGGGCACCTCTTGAGGATCAGTACTCACTCAAGGCAGAGACAGGCAGCAGGGGTCAGGCAGATCCAGTTGTAGGTCCTGGCAGGTCTGTAGGAGGCTGGCCTTGTTTGTAGTGTGCACCTAAGGTACTTACACCTTATACCAGGCCCAGTTATTCCTTAGTAGTGAAATGTAGTCAGTGTCTAGAAGCCACGCTCTCAAGGGGTAGTGTGGATGAGCAGCCAAGGCTTAAGTAGGAGACATGCACAGCTCATGCAATACCACTGTAGTCACACAGTACTCACACACATGAAAGAAAATACTCAGTGTTACGAAATTAAAGGTACTTTATTTTGGTGACATAAATGCAAAAAAGTACCATAGAGACTATACTCCCTAAGAAGGTAAGTAATACCCAAATTATGTACACTAGTATGCAGATGCAGAAAGAGCTGCAAAAACAGTTAGAAAACAGTGCAAATAGTGAAACTCACAATAGTTTGAATAGCTGTCTCATTTATTTTGCCACCCATAGGGAGCACATGCAAAGGCATCTACAGGACTGCCATTGCAGCCTGTGTGAAATGGTGCAGGAACCCTTTTACTGTCATTTACACTGTACCAGGTCACTTATAAGTCACCTATATGTCAGACCTTCCAACCATGAAGGCTGGGTGCAGAGTACCTTTGTGTGGGGGCACCCCTGCACTAGCAGAGGTGCCTCCACGTCATCCAGGACCATTTTCCTGGACTTTGTGAGTGCAGGGACATTATTTAACACATGCACTGTACATAGGTCACTCGCTATATGCAGCTTTACAATGGTAACTCCGAATATGGCCATGTTTGGTATCAAACATGTTGGAATCATACCCCAAGGCTTTTGTAAGCATTGGTTGTATGATTCTATGCACTCTGGGGGCTCCTTAGAGGACCCCCAGTACTGCCATTACAACCTTCCGAGGTTTTCCAGGCAGCCCCAGCTGCTGCCACCTCATAGACAGGTTTCTGCCTTCCAGTTGCTTGAGCAGCTCAAACCTATGAAATCAGAACAATGCATTTCCTTTGGGAGGAGGGTGTTACACCCTCTCCCTTTGGAAATAGGTGTTACAGGCTTGGGAGGGATAGCCTCCCAGAGCTTCTGGAAATGCTTTGAAGGGAACAGATGGTGCCCTCCTTACATAAGCCAATCTACACTGGTTCAGGGACCCACAGTCCCTGCTCTGGCGTGAAACTGGACAAAGGAAAGGGGAGTGACCACTCCCCTGTCCATCACCACCCCAGGGGTGGTGCCCAGAGCTCCTCCAGTGTGTCCCTGGCGTTAGCCATCATGGATTCCAAGGTGTGTGGACACTCTGGAGACCTCTGAGTGGCCAGTGCCAACAGGTGACGTCAGAGAGCCCTCCTGGTAGGTGCATAACTGGGTAGGTAGCCAATCTCCCTCTAAGGGCTATTTAGGGTCTCTCCTCTGGGTGTTTCCTCAGATTCAACTTACAAGACTCCTCCAGGAATCCTCTGCATCCTCTGCTTCAGCGTCTGACCATCGGATCAACCGCAGACTGCTCCAGGAACCGCTGTAACTGCAACAAAGTATCCAGGACGACTCATGTAATCTGCAACTTCAGTTCCAGCCAGCCTTTGCAACATTTTCCAAGGTGTGCACGCTCCGAGGACTGCCTGTCTTCATCCTGCACCAGAAGAACCGAAGGAATCTCCAGCGGAGTGGCAGAGTCTCTTCCCTGCTTCTGCAGGCACCCTTCTGCGATGATGACCGGTACGCTGGGACTCTTCTCCTGACAACGAGTGTGCTCCCTGGAACACAGGTGGTGGCCTGACGTGACCCAGACTGTCCTAAGGTCCAGCTGTCCAAATTTGGTGGAGGTAAGAGCTGCGAAAGTACCCCTGTGCACCACGTCATCTCCAGCTCCTTGGGCTTCTGTGCACTTCTTCCAAGAATCCTTTGTGCACAGTGTAGCCCAGATCTCCAGCACTCCATCCTGCAAAGCACAACTCGCTGAGTTTTTCTGCGGCGGCGTGGGACCTTCCTTTGTTGTGCTTCGACAACTGCACTTTGCATCTTCTTTGTCCCCGTGCCCTGGGATTCCCGTGGGTGCTGTCTGGTCTTCTGTGGGCTCTGTGAAGTGCTAACAGACCCCTCTGTGTCCTCAGTTCGAGTTGAGACCCCCAGGTCCCTCCTGGGTCCAGGCAGCTCCATTTTGACGCAAACCGCATACTTGCGTGAACCAAGGCTTGTTGGCGGAGTCCAGCAACTCAAACAGCCTGCATCCAACAACTCAACGTGGGACATCTCCTGCACCACGGAGGAACCCGCTGCCATCTTCTTTGGTGCACTTCTCTACTCTTCTTACTGCAGAATCCACTTTTGCACCATCTTCTAGGTTGGCAGGGGCTCTTGTCCTTCCTGGAATCTCCTGTGACTTCTGGACTTGATCTCCTCTCTTCAAGGTCTTCAGGTCCAGGAATCTACGGTTTGTTGATTGCAGTCTTGCTTGGTTCTTGCAAAATCTCTTATTACGACTTGTACTGTGTCCTGAGGAAACTTGCAGTACTTTACTCCTATTTTCCTGGGGTGGGGTACAACATTACTTACCTTTGGTGTTTTCTTACACTCCCAGCGCCCCTCTACACACTACACTTGCCTAGGGGGGAATTTGTGAATCACATTCCACTATTTTAGCATATGGTTTGTGTTGCCCCAAGGCCCATTGCCTTCTGTTGTATTTTCTACTGTTTTCACTATTCTATGACTGTTTACTTACCTGATTTTTGTTACTAGTGTATATATTGTGTATAATACTTACCTCCAGAAGGAGTATTGCCTCTAAGATATTTTTGGCCTTGTGTCACTAAAATAAAGTACCTTTATTTTGGTAACACTGAGTATTGTCTTTTATTGTGTATAAGTAATGTGTAGCTATAGTGGTCTTGCAGGAGCTTTGGATGTCTCCTGGTTCGGCCTAAGCTGCTCTGCTACAGCTACCTCTAGACAGCCTAAGCTGCTAGAACACTGACTACATTTCACTAATAAGGGATAACTGGACCTGGTATAAGGTGTAAGTACCTTAGGTACCCACTACAAACCAGGCTAGCCTCCTACAAGCACCCCAAGTGAAGCCATAGAAAAACCACTGCAGCGCCAAAGAAGCAAGGAGGGAAGCAGACATGACTAAAGCAGAGCCCCCTCCGAGCCAGAGGAAGGAGCGGAGCCCAGGACCGCAAGACCAAGTGACAGCACAGTGAGGAAAAAAAGAAAAACAGCAGCCAGCACCAGCAAGCCCAATGCTGGGCAAAAGAAGCATAAACGAAAAAGAGAGGAGAAGCAGAAACACAACAGACACACCAGGGGCAGAACCCACATCACCCAGCGCGAGAGTCCATGACAGAAGCCGAGGACCACAGACTATCCAGGGAATGCCAGAAGCCCAGGACGCAGAACACAGGAACAAAAACCCATGAGGCCAACCGAAAACAAATGGCACACACACAGCAGGAACTGCCGAACAAGGGAAAGGGGATTGGGGGGTGAACAACGCGGCCAGTACAAACCAACCCCTATAGGAGGAGAGATACACCAGAAAAAAACACTTGCAACAGCAAGAAAGGGTGAGCAAGGAAAGTGCTGCACCAGCAGGACTGGGGGGAGCCGTGGGCCCATTCCGAATCTACCGCCACACCCCACATAGGTGGGACGGAAGCCCCTGCCCTGGGCTTGTTGGGGAGGACAGGACCGGCATATGGGCACCTGTGGGGACCAGCCGCCACTGCAGAACGGAGATGGCCTGTCTGAGGCATGAGACCATCAAGCCACGGAAAACACCCGGAAGGACAGGCACCAGCGGGCACCAGCCATCCCCACCCAATGGAGAAGACTGGGGCGAAGACATGGTGCAAAACTGTAATGGAGCTGAAATAAAGTTAATATTTCACACTCACAAAATATTAATCTATGCATACCATGTCATCATGAAGGGTTGTGGCGGAGAAACAGAACACCCACTGCCCTGCAAGAGAGAAGGTGACCGGGAGCACCCAACCACGAGCACCGGAAAGCTGCCCTCAGAAGTGAAGGACAGTAACCAACAACCCCCGGGGAATACCAAAACAGAACCCAGGGGAAAGAACACAGGAAACACACGCCGCCAAGCGGCACTCACCAGGACCACTGTCTGGAGTGACAGGAAGCAATCAGCAGGCCTGAAAACGCCGGCAGCTGATCCAGAAGGCACGCATGCCCAGAAACAGCAGAGACCACACGGAGGAAGTGAGGCAAGCCCCTGGCTCCCTGACGCCTCTGCACTGCATCCAGCGCTCCAACCGGCCGGGAGACGTGCAACGCCAAGCCTCAGGACACTGGAAACAAGGGCCAGCCCAGCGGCCCCAGCAAGGCCAATAGCAGCGACATCCCGGAAAGCCCAGCAGACTGGAAGGAAGGAAGTCCATAACAGCAGTCATCCAAGGCCAGCAGGGACGACACCCTCATATCCTCGTCCTGTCGGAGACAGCAAAAAGAACAAGCGGAATGCTGCGTAAGTACTGGTTATGTACTCCCAGAGGGAGGGGGTGGGGAGGGGCTATCCCAGCATTCCTCATGTTCTTTTTTCTGTCGTGGAGTTAGTTATCTCCACATAGTGATGAATGGGACGAGGACTAGAGGGACCTGGATGTAATGGAGTTAGTATTTACTTATAATCTCATTGCTAGAATCCTATCTCCACATACCAGTTATATGCCCCTCCCGCCTTCCCTGCTCTGTACCCAGCTTTGATCGTAGTCCCTTAGGCTGTTTTCGTAGTTGTGATCCTTTATAGGTGAACTTGTGTGTTTGTGTGTGGGTGTGTATATATGCGTGGGGTAAAGTTGAAACATGTTTTCTTTTAAGTGGGTATCAGGTTTCTTCTGTTAAACATGTGGAACCACCTCATGTTATAAGGAATAGGCTGAGGAAGTAAAAACCAAGTAACGAGATTACTGGTACATTAAACCATAAATCAGTTGATGTCAAAACCAAAAATATACAGAGGTACTGCTCACATTTTATCAGTGCGTACAGAGAACGCTACTTATTTTGTTCTAACACAGGACATGATATATTTTCCCCGATTTCAGTTCACACCATTTTTCATAATCTATATGATTTTCTTCAAGGATTTTATATAATTGATGAGGGAAACGGTAGGTTAGCATACATAGCCATACCCATAGAGTTATAGGTAAAAAAAATATTTTAGAGAGAAGCACTGACGGAATCACTGTAGATACTCAACTCAAATTTCATTTATGATATAACCACTTCAAAGAAGATCTAGCAGCACGGTTGTACACGTTAGGAAAGGACAGTTCATTAGGTGAGTATCGCAGACAATCAGAAAAAGGATGAACCTCGTGCGTAGATTAACACATGACTAAAACTGTAAACTGTATATCAATTAGGCTAAGTGCAGGGCTTGACCTACAAGGCAGATAAGAACATTACCTTGGATTTATATAACATGACTGGTCTTACTTGAGTGTTGTACATGGGCTCACTCATGCATAACCAATTACTTGGAACTGTCATTAAAGGAACAATTAAATCGTAGTTAAATAAGTGAGAAATCGATAAACCCGCATGCATGTGAATTCACTCTTTTGAACAACGGTGTTATACTGTAGCACCCATCCAGAGTAGCGTTTCCCCTCAACTTTTACAACTGAAAGCAAGTATTTTCTTGCCTGACAATTACTAAGAGAAATAACAGCTTTGATTGATCACGTTTATCAGAAAGCCAAAAAACGAATGTATTAAACATTGATACACAAACAGTCACCAGAATATCACAGGAGAATTTCAGTAATTTGGTGCTGGCTCGGAGGTGTGCTTTAATGGAAGGTTAATAGGCAATAATGCAAAGCATTACGTTTCAAAAAGCAGTATGTGGATCTGTTTCTTATATTAAAGGATGTATTCTGCATCCCACACACGTATAAGGGACCCTATTCACAAAACCCTGCAACAAAATACATCTTTATCTTTAGCTTTCCTTTTACGTTTTTAGTTACTTACCAACTTTCTGCACTAATCATTAGTTACAATCCCAAAATAGTATTATCCTGATATTATGATTTTAAGTCGAATTGCCTTTTGTACACTTAAGTTCTACTTTGATTAGTATTGAAGAGTTATGTGGCCAGATGCATTACTTGATACCAATACAACAAATGAGTTTAACAAGTCCTTCTAATATGGCGCAGCACAGCTGAATGGACGCAATTTAGGGGTTGCCTTGAATCGCACCTGCGACCCCTGGTTTTCTCCCTGCCACCCTTGTAAATGTCATTGCGATATCCGGCCTCAGAAGTGGCTAAAGCAAGCAAAGGACAGAACGTAAACAGTGCTGTAAAGAGCACAATTTACTTTCTGCAGCTGTCACTGGGACCAAGGGCATTAGGATTTCAGTTCTGTAAAACAAATTCAGCATTGCAATGCACACTCTTATAAATACATAAAAAAAAGATTACAATGTAAACAACTTTTTGCCGAGTTATTATGCATGAAAATTGATGTTTAAACCAATAGGGATTTGATAATAAAAAACATTTTTAATGATGGGGAGTAACAACCTAAATACATAAATATAAATCGTACTTACTATTCTAATTATAGACTCCATGACTTTATAACTGCTATTGTTTTTACGTCTTTTTGTGTGTCTTTCTGTAATTTATCAGTATATTTCACATGCACCAGGGAAACGCTGCCGAAACGTTTTAGACTCATGACCCAATTTCTAGATTGAAAAACTTTCACAAGCCTCCTACCTTTCTTTCATGGACATGAGGTGGGCGATTTTTTATTGTACCAAAGGGTGAGCAAGGAAAGTGGGAAGCGCGTTTGCAGGAGGAGGAGGCGGTGACCTATATCAGGGGCAGGAGCCCTTTAAAAACTTGTTTGCGCTCTGCTTCCGGGGGAAGCGCTTTTGCAGGAGGAGGAGGCGGTGACCTGTATCAGGGGCAGGAGCCCTTTAAAAACTTGTTTGTGCTCCCGCTTCCGCGGGAAGCGCGTTTGCAGGAGGAGAGGCGGTGACCTGTATCAGGGGCAGGAGCCCTTTAAAAACTTGTTCGTGCTCCCGCTACGCGGGATGCGCGCGGGCAGCGCCCGAGCCAAGCCCGGGCCCGTCCTGCGCCCGTCAGCGCCTGACAGAGGCTGGGCTGGGCCACCCCCCTAATATCCTACCTTCAGAGGTGTGAGGACTTAGACTTGCAGCTGTGCTGGTTCCGTGGATAGGGGGTCCTGTTGACTTGTGCGAGGTAAGGGCAGGAGCCTGGCCCCCCCTGATCATTGGTTTTTGGTGCTTGGGGCAGGGACAGTCCCTTCAAGACTCTTTGCGTGTCCGCTGTTGCGGGTCGCGCTCACAGAACTTTATTGACTTTCGCGAGGCAGGAACCAGGCCCTCCTCGCTTATTGACTCCTGGTGTTTGGGGCAGGAACAGCCCCCTCAAGTCTGTCGCGGATCGCACATAAGTCCGTCCTGTGCCCGTTCGCACCCCCTCTTGCTCTTGGGGGTTCCTCTGTTTTCTTGCCGTCTACAGTAGGGGCCGTGGAGTGCATAAATTATCCCACGGTGTGGGGTTTCCAATAGTAGCAAGAGAGGCTTATTTGCATCTCTACAGTTTGCAGGCAAGAAAGATGGGTCGACGGCGTGTGGAGGGGGTCGAAGAGCTTGGATCAAATAAAACCTTGGTTGTTTTTTTACAAAAGGCCGTCGTGGCTCTAGAGAAAGAAATAGAGGTGGTGCAGCGCCGTTTAGCTGTTCTATCTTCTCTACCCATTATTGTAGCCCACGACGTCCCTCCCATACAGTCCACCTCGCATACAGGATCTCTACCTATATCGACCACCCTCTCTCTTTCCCCTGTAGGCATCCTCCAGGAGTCTCAGGGTGAAACGCCACATGACCCTATTCCATCTGCACCCCCGATTCCGCCGTCCAGGAGCTCTTCGAGAGAGAGCCCACAAACACCATTGCTTCCAATCCCAAGGGCAAGAGGAAACGTAGGGAGCCTGTCATTATAAATAAACGTACCAGGGCTTTGAGCCCCCTTCATCCGACCCAGCTCCCTAACAAGGTCATGGATCTATCCTCCCCACTCCTCTCCACCGACCAACAGTCAAATGGGTCTCTTAGGGTTCTCATAAGAGAAGAGATCTCTAAGTTGCTTCTTCCAATTTCAACCTTACTTCAAATAATAGAGGAGAAATTAGAAGCTTTTATCAAGTCTCAGAAGCCAGTATCCTCCGTTACTATAGATACTTTACCTCATTCGTACCATTCTTACCCTACTCAGGAGCAGGTTAGTGTTAACAGACGACCTGCCTCAATGAGTAAGAGCCACTTGCCCTCTATAAATCAAGACACAAACAGTTCAGTTAGAGCTCCAAATACTCCGAGTATTTCTCCGCTGATGGCTCCAGTCCATCCTTTAGATAGGATACCCTTTCTGCCAAACTCAGTGCCTAGTACTGGTGCTTCAAATTCCACTTGTGACCATGTTCCCTCTGGTTCTTTGCAGAGGACCCAGAACATCGGGCCAACTGGAATAAGAGCACTGCAACTTCCCCCAGAATCATGTCCACATGTTTTGGTTATTTCTAATGTGCCTGTACTTAAAACCAAGTCCTTGGAATCTTTTACTGAGCTCAAAAATAAGGTTATCCATTAGCTGCATGCCAACGCGGGGTTTGCATTTTCTATGACATCCTCAATTTTGATGGTGAGAAGGGTTGGGTGGGTGGGTTCTCTGGAAAAGATCGGTACATGGGATTGTATTGTCATCAATTTCAACTCCCCTGTTCTTGTACGGCAGCTTGTGTTAAATGCAGATAGACCATATCCTTCAGCAGGCAGAGTCTCTCTATGTAGACTACAAGCGTTTTATCCACCCGCACGGCCATCCATGAACAGGCAACCTTTACTGTTTCGTTAAGTTTCCTTTGACACTGAGATACGGTCTAGCCTTGACCTTGGCCCCAGATATCCATCACCGTCGCTTTCGGAGATAGATTGACTATGTGATGGTCCAGGGGGAGAGGACCCCAACATTCTTGTTTCCGAGCACACTAATCATATTGTCTTCGATGTTCCTACTTCAGCAATTTCATTTTCTCTGACGGACCCTGATAATCGGGGATCTTTTGAAAACATTTTCCATTCAGTTAATAAGAAGAGGGCTCCTTTTTCCACAACCATTTCCAGGGATCCAGGGCTCCATTGCTTAGATACCCCTCCTGATCTGAATTCATTGGGTTCACCACTTTGTGAAGTGCACACCACACAGGACAACACAGATATAGGCAACTATATGTCAGCGGGGAATAATTTGACCCCCGGCTGTACTGCCCTTACCATGAAACACCCCCTCAAGGAAGTTAGACACACCAAATTTAATGATCTTGCTAAAGTTCTTAGCTGGAATATAGCAGGGCTGGATAGCAAATTACAAAATTCGGAATGGGGCCAATTTATTGACGAACATCTACTATGTCTATTCCAAGATACCTGGTCGATGGGTCCCGAACACAGATTAGGCTTTAGAAGCTATTGGGTTCCAGCTCGAGGGTCCCCCGGAGGGGGACCTTCGGGAGGGCTACTCATATGGTTAAGTAGTTCTCTTGGATGTAAAGCTGTTGCAATAGATACGGGCTGCCCTGATTTACAGGCCCTATTGTTAACAATCTCTGAGGAGAGATCTTTACTAATAATCAACATTTACAATAGGAGTGAGGGCAGCCGCGCAGTTTGCGATGCTATATTCCTACTGGATAGCTTACTTAAAAATAATTTATCTTATTTTATTCTGATTGGAAGGGACTTCAACGTCACATTTGAGCCCAACCCCCTGGTTCAAGAGATATACCAAGAAGAGGATGCTTACTGGGGGATTCCACAGCTAGTCTCTAATAAAAGGCCGAGACTGAACAAAACAGCTTGTTTAGTGACTGATATTACGTTAACATATGGCCTTCGAGCCTGCAATAGTCGCTCCTGCTCTGATATAAATCTGCATCCCACTTTCAAACGAGGAGGGTCTTGAAGCCAGATTGATTATATACTCCTCGATATTCGACTGTGGGGTCATATGGTTGATATGAGAGTACAAGAGCATGTAGAGAGTGACCATGACCCACTGATTCTGTTGACTAGAGGCCTATTCCCCTTACTTGAGATACCCCACTCTAAGGCTTATGCCCAACAGCTAGCTCTATCAAATAATAGATGCAATTTAAAATGGGAGTCTGTTATCACATCCCCCTAGCATCTTTCTTCAATATACAATCTGCTAGCCAATCAAATGGAGTGCATGCTCCATTATAAAGAAGACTACGAGGGTGATAGGCTTTTAGCAGCCCACAGCAAACTGTTTGATTCCCTAAAACATCTTTTTACAAAAGAAATCACTAGCAACCCTAAGAAAAAGTGTCGGGCACGGTGGTTTACTAATTCATGTAGGGAAGCACAGCTCACTTTACTGAAAGCTCTTAAAACTGGCCAAGTTGAATCCATAAGAACAGCTAGAAAAGATTATAAGATCGAATGCACCAAGGCACGCAGAAGCTGGGAAGGGGCTAGATGGGCTGCTATTTTGGAATCTGCTAAATCAAAAGATACTTCCAGGTTTTGGAAATTAATAGCAGAAAACTGTGGAGACTCCGCCTCTGTACCTGGCACATCAATTCTTCCCACAGCCTGGGTCGAGCATTTTGGACAATTATATTCAGGTCCATCTGAGGCTTTTTTCAGGCCCCTTGACGTCCCAACATTCCAAGATGTTACCCCGATCATATTCACCTTAGCTGAAACAAGTGCCACTATAGATTCACTACATTGGGGAAAGGCTCCAGGTCCTGACAAGATTCTGGGCGACTTATACAAGACAAGACCTGACATATGGGCTCCTTATCTAAATCGAATCTGCAATGCAATCGCAGCAGGACCCCCTATCCCTTACTCATGGAAAGGGGCTGGGATAGTTCCCATCTTTAAAAAAGGTAGCCCCAATATTCCAGCAAATTATTGCCCGATCAGTCTCCTGGACAATTTTCAAAAAATTTATGCTAAACATCTTTTGTGCCACCTCGAAGAATGGATCTTGGAATCTAATGGCTTATCTGATCTTCAAGCAGGGTTTAGACCTGCTGTGAGTACCATTGATTCAGTCTTGAGATTCCTGGCAATTAAATGGAAGAATGTGGATTTGGGGGGGGGGAATCTGTATGTAGTCTTCATAGACCTGAGAGCTGCGTTTGATCTGATCCCCAGGAACATGCTATGGTCGACACTCTCTAATATGGGGGTCCCTCCAGGTCTTTTGAAACTTATCACCCCACTTCATGACAACACCTATGCTCTAATTAGATGTGGTATGGAGGGTGAGTTGACAGATCCTGTGGCTATCAACAGAGGTGTCCGGCAGGGGTGTGTTCGGCTCCTATTCTTTTTTTGCTTTATATTAACAACTGTATCCGTTATCTGGAGAATTGCACAAATGACTCGCCCAAATTGGCTGGGATAAAAATCCCCTGCTTATTGTACGCGGACGATACAATCCTGTTAGCTAAGTCACCTATGGGGATCCAGAGTTTGGTTAACCAATTTTGTGTTTTCTGTAATGATTTTGGGCTTGACGTTAATGTTAAAAAGACAAAACTTATGATATATAGCACTTCAAGAAAACGTCCACGTCCCAGAATTGAAATGAATTCAGTCCCGCTTGAGAAAGTGGAAGAGTTTGACTATCTGGGAATTAGATTATCGACCACAGGAAAATGGGAGGCAGCCATTGATAAAGGGGCACTTATCTTAAGCCAAAGAGGTGGGGCCCTAGTACGTAGGTCTAGAAAGGCACCAAGTTCCCCTTTGATCACAATTGCCGAGATCTATAATGCCCAAATTCGTGCGGCGGCCCTGTATGGAGCAGAACTCTGGGGATTACACAGAAGATTGGATATTTTACAAACAAAAGAAAACAATTTCCTCAGACAGGTCTCTCGGTTAGGGGCAGGTACCCCAATGATTCCTCTCAGGCTCGACTTAGGATTAACAGCATCAAAACCATAGCGGCCCTGAGATCGCTTTCCTGTTGGATCCGACTTTGGGAAACTGCCGAACTCGAACCTTCCAGGGCGGCGGTGAGGGAACTTATAGCCACTCCTCAGGGCCCAATCAAAATCCAATGGTTGCAGGAGATGAAATCTGCCTGGGTTAAAATAGGTTCCTCCCACTACTGGGAACACCCGGAATTGATTCCCAATAATGCGAAACAACTTGTTAAAAGAAGATACTGGGAAAAAGTCAATGAAGATCTACTGTGCCAAAACGGGCTGGGCAGGTTAACAACAGAATTCCTCCAATTCAAACACGAACCCTGGCCCGAGACTTTTTTTAACCTCCCTATGCCACCTTATGCTCATGCCCTCTATCTACAGCTCAGATATGGTTCCCTGCCTATTAATGATCATATGGCCCACTGGTCAACCAGAGACCCCTCAACTGACAGATGTATATCTTGCCCTCATTATAAAGAAACAACTGAGCATATTTTGTTCTTCTGCCCTCTATATAAGAGTCCTAGAGGAAAGTGGATTATCCCCCTCTGTAAAAACTTATTACTGTTGGATAGAGCCAATGCCATCAGAATATGCAAATATGAAACATCCACATTGGTAGCTTCTTCAGTTTCCAAATTTTTATCGGAGGCTTGGTGTATCCGTCGCAAGCATATTTCTGTGAAGGGCCCTTAGTGCTCTAGGCCATGCTCTTGTTTGTTTACAGAGGGAGATTTTAACAAGATTTATATTCCTTCGTCTCTCTTCCTATTTTTAAAACATGCCATATACCGTGTCATTATTTTGAAACTACTACTTCGTACGTGTCACTTTTGAGATCGCACAAGCTCACAGAGACGTTTTTTTATGCTAAAAACCTGCAAATTCCTGTATTTTAAGTCTGATTTTAACTTTAGCTGTAAGAATTTTATTGAAACATTTTATATATTAATTGATTATTAGATTTTTACAATATTCTGAATGATTGTTACTTTGATTTATGATGAGCTATTGCGATTCCAACGGATTTTATATGAATATATAAGATTGTTCTTCTTCTTTTTGTAATTTTAAATGGTCCAAATTTTTTGGGATCGAATGTATTTAAATAAATAAATAAATATTGTACCAAAGCATTCTGTGGTAGCGCACATTTTCCATCAAAATGGTCACTAAATTTGAACAGACATAAAATGTTACTGATAAACTATATAGCTCATAAATGATAAAATGTGGAAATTGGGTTTCTGTGAAAATTTATCATTTGTGCATCACCCAGTGAAGTGTGACAAGATAACTACAGTATTTAAAGGCATCTAAATGCATCTTTATTTATTGCTCAGACGGTCCCGACTCACCAAAAAACGCCTCCAGACCCACCAGTTAGTTGCAACCCACGGTTTAGGAAATGCTGCCCTGGAGGAACCATTAAACTATGAGGATGGTTCCCAAGGTTCTTTTGTGTTTTAGTTGCATTATGTTGTCCTCTGCAAGCAAACACGTAATTAAAAAGAATGTGCAATGGACTATCATGCCAGCACCCTATTAAAAAATAAAAGGAATACAAAAAAGACATTTATCTGGTTTAGTAGCTGTTGTGTTGTTATATTAATTGGCAAATTATGCGGCTCTTTGTTCAACAACATCAATGATTGTGATGTCATCAGTTTCAAAGTCAGGTGACATGACCACCTAGAAAGACTGAGGATCAAAGATTATATGAGGTCACTTGCTGTGATGTCTCTGAGATCATAGGATAAAAACTGTAAATTTTGCACTTGTATAGTGCACTACTCACCCGTTAGGGTCTCAAGGCACTATACGCATACCGCTGTGGAACCCCTCCTGGCTTTTCCCTGTGAGGCGCCCACTCGTGGGCAACCCCCAGGGTGAAGCCAGGCATCCAAGTGCTGTCAGGGCCGTTGTGGGAATTAAGCAAGCTATTGCCCAGAGTTACAGAGTGGGACCCATCAATTAGATTTGGCACAGAGGTGAGAATTATCTGGTCCAAAGGAATTGAGCCCAAGACCCACCAAGGCGGGAATTGAATCCCGGTCCCGGGCCTGATCTCTGCATCAGGGTCTGCCACTCTAACCATTGTGCCACACTTCTCCACATGTGTGAGATCACTTCCAATATCCCTGACATGTTGGATAAGCAACATCCATTCACAGCTCTATTACTCCACAATTACATAAATTGTGCCATGGGGCATTCCAAATTATTATACTACATTTTTCTACTCTGATTAGAGAACGTAGACTTGATAATTTATCTAGTTGTGACTGAATTAAAAATCTGCAGTTGGGAATCGAAACAACATTGTTTTGATGTGGTGAGCTCACTGGAAGAGGCCAAGTTAAATGACAATACATTTCTTTTATGTTTATGACAGGGTGCTAAAATGCATAAACAGTTCACATGATGCATCACCTCTGATACTGCGTTCTTTCAGAGAAAAGAGCAAATTTACTTTGAGGAGCCTAAAATAAAACCAGACTCATGCTATCAGCATTAATCGTTAGTCCAAAGTTGTGTCACGAGGACCACCATCTTCCAACATTTACCAATATCCTCCAGAGATGAATCTACATACAGTGAATAAAGATGCAAATAATTTACAGAGTCAGTGGCCATACTAAAGGTCTAGCATTGATCCAGCCCTTGTAGATTAACTTTGGAAAACCCAGCATAAGGCAACTATACTATTATGATCCCCTATCTCTACTCCTGTCTCCCAACTAAAGGGCCTGATTTAGAGTTTGGCGGATGGACTACTCCGTCATAAACGTGACAGATATCCCGTCCATCGTATTACAATTTCCATAGGATATAATGGAATCGTAACACATCAAGTTCGATATCCGTCACTGTTGTGACGGAGTAAGCCCATCCACCAAATTCTAATTCATTCCCTAAAACCTCTAGGTAATATAAACATACAGTAATTGGCACATCTATATTAGATAAAAAATCTGAAAATACTTACACGCCCAGATATTGTTTTGATCTCTTTTGTACTGAGAGGTTCGAAATCCACACCAATATAACCTTCCATAGCACTCAGAAGATTTCTGCTGGAACAGGTTGATGAGTTAGCCTGTTGCCACCACAATGCTTGATACCACCCAGGAATAATCCATTGATATTTGCTGCCGTACATTTCCTCATAATAAGCCTGTAGCAAGGAAAAATGAAAACAAACTATGACATACTGATATACATTCTACATCATCAAAAGGCACAGAGACATCAGCATTGTGCAGAAAAATATCACATGAACTAAACAAAACATCTTCACAGGTATCTGTTACACAGCATTTACAGAAACATCTAAATGGATTGATAGTTTTGTTTTGGATAATTATTACACTCTGAAAATGGCACCTGAGATCATCCAGCGATTAATTCAGTGAATGTTCACCAGACCCAACTAATCTTGTATAATTCTACTAAATAACACACGACCTGCACTTAATGATCTCTGGCTGTCCTCTACCATCTCTCACACTAATCTAATCATTGTTTCTCCACCAATGCTCCAAAGATGCATAACTTAACTTGTCAAAGGGCATTTGTAAAGAGCTAAAACCCACAAGGTGCAATCATGTGTTAAGAATGTTTTCAGGGGCAGACATTGGGTTCAGAAAAGGAAGGTTCTAATAGCCTTTTAGAATGCAAAACACCCTCAAACTGCATTGTATTTCAGGATTCTAGATAGATAGACAGACAGATAGATAGATAGATAGATAGATAGATAGATAGATAGATAGATAGATAGATAGATAGATAGATAGATAGATAGATAGTATAGATAGATAAAGTAAGAAATGGGGTTATTGAGGGAGGAGGAAACCTTAGTCAAGCAACAACCACAATCTTTGTCAGGGAGTACCACAAACGTCACAAGTTTTCAACTGTGGTTAACCTTCTGGTAGCTTGGTACAAAAGCAGTCAGGCTTAAACTAGAGGCAATGTGTAAAGTATTTATGCAGCACACAAAGCGGAAATACAATGAAAACACAACACAAGAAAAATCCTAAAGCCAGTAGAACTGGAGTTATAAATTAAAAAAAAACTTTTAGTGAAAATAGCGCTTAAAAAATCAATATGCTAACTGTGGGGATCTGGTCCCACAAGACTGGGGCAAAGTCAAAAGTTTAGGTCAACTGCAATGGTGCGCAGGTCACATACAAAAGGTGAATTGGGCACAATCTTGGCTTACCTTCAGGCCTAAAGGAAATTTTGAAGAAAAATTCCTTAGAAGCTAAAGTTCAGTGGGGCAAGGTGGTCGGCGGTGTCTGCGGAGGAGGCATTGTCGTTGGGGAGCCACTGGATGGAGTCGTGAATGACTCTACCATCCGACTTTGTCATGTTGTTAGAAGGAGAAAGGAGACATTTCCAGCTTGGCAAACCTGCAGGCTATAGCCGATGAGGGCTCATCGAGGCAGGATACCTTTGCCGCGAGGTCTTGCTGAACAGGATTTGCTTTTGCGGAGAAGAAAGTTGTGGGAGCAACCATGGAGTCAGGCCAACCGTAGCTGCATCTTGAATAGATTGGTGAGCAGATAGGTCTGGTCTTCTCTCGGTTCTCATGCCACTTTTTAATGAAAATGTTTATAATTCTGAAATTTTATGGTTAGGCAGGAGTAGCACTTTTTTTAAGGACCAAGTCTTGAAGGGCACCACTTGGTAGGTTTGGACCCACTTCAGCAGAGTCCAGGTGCAGGGTTCAAGGTCGCTGGAGCTTGTTATGTCTCTCTAGCTCAGGCAGTAATCCAGCTAATTAGTTCTTGGAGGTACTCCTGGGTTGAAGCAGCAAAGCAGGCCTCAAGCAGCAGTGCATTCCTCTGAGATTACAAGGCAAGCCTCAAACAGCACAGCACTCCTCTGGCAGCAGCAGGACAGTCATCTGTACTACGAGGCAGGCCTCAAGCATGAGGGAAGTTCTCTGGGGCACCAGGGCAGTCCTTCTGAAGTCTTTCAGTCTAGAAGTGTACTGATGAGTTGTTCTAAGGGTCTAATATTTAGACCTAGTGGCGGCCTTTGAAGTGGGAAAATCTTTTAGGCCACCCCCACACCGGGTTCTAGAAAGTTTGTTGCTTCCCCTTTCAAGGCTCCAAGTAGTCTGGGGTGACAAAATAATATAGGCAGGTTCCTTGGTGTGTGCTGGAGGCATGGCCTTTGAAATATAAGTGGGGCAGGGAACAACTCCACTTACATTCTGACAACACCTAGTCCCCCTTTGTCCTGCTGTCTGGGAGGAATACAAAAAGCCCAACATCTGAGATATTTTCAGTCATGTAACCCAGGACACTAGCAACAGGCACCAAATGATTAGGGCATGAAAATATAAACATTTCAAATGTGACATTTTTAGACTTGTGACTTATATCATTATTGTTTTATGGCTTTTCTTTTTCCCCTTTTTCCCTTGAAGCTCTGTAATGCTTGCTCCTGGCGGGAACACATAATGTTTACGTAATATGTTAATTGTTTTTTGTTGCAGAAAAAAAATAAAAATAAAGTACTTAAAAAAAATATGACTTTAACATTAAAGAATATTTTAAAGTAAAATTTATTTGAGTCCAAACATGGCATTTGTACTTACTCCCAATCAAATGTTAGCACTTATTAATGTCATAAGGTAACCCATTGTTATCCAATGGGATAGGCCTTACAGTAGTGAACAATGAATATAGGTATTTCTTTACTACCAGGACATAGGACAAACACATGTCCTACTTTTGTTTTAAAACAATAGACAGTGTCCCATGTAGGTGTATGTAAAGCTGACATATATGTACTGAAAATGAATGTTTGGACACGGCAAAAGGTTTATCTTAGGTCAAATTGGCAGTTTTACAAGTGCACTACAAGCTGCAATGGCAGGCTTGAGACATGTTCTAAAGTGCTAGTTAAGTAAGTGGCACAGTGAGTGCTGCAGGCCCTAGGTACATGTAGTACCATATACTAGATACAATCAGATATAAGCCAATGTTACCTTATTTTAGGGAGAGAACACAAGCACTTTAGCAGTGGTAAAGTGAACAAAGTCTTAATGTCAACAAAAACTAAATTCAGAAAACAGGCAGAATGAAGGCAAAATGTTTGGGGTAACCATGCCATGTCCAACAGATAGGCAGATCGACAGACATGTAGACAGACAAATTGGCAGGTAGATAGACATTTAGATAGATTGACAGATAGATAGGGTTGCATAGATATATAGATGAGTATGCAGGACAAGAAATTGGAATGAACGGCACAGCTCCGATTTTAATATCATAGTTAGATGTCTATATAAGTAGGCCATACAAGAGGTAAAGCAAACTAAAAAAAACAGATATGCAGAATGTACAGCCTAAATTGGTTTACAAGTATACCTGTACTCCTCAATTAAAATGTATACAAGCATAACATATAGGAGTACAGTTATAAATGTAGTTAATTGTGTATTACTAAAAAGAGGATAGCTTTATAATGAAGTTTCAAATTAACATAATCTGAAATGCTGTGAAAAGAAGCAGTGAGATAAACAAAAGCCTTTCTGAAAGAAATTTACAACAGCATTAGTAGAGAAAGGAACTGATAAAGCTAGAATGTGCCCTGTGCTCACATCTGGTAGAAAGTGTTGCTCTACACACAAAAGCAACACTAAAGGAATCATGAAGTACAAATAAAAACACTATCACTGAAATGATCTACTTTGTTTGTGGATGTGCTCTTTGTGAAGAGGATTATGAAATCACTCAACGTGAAGTTAGCCAGTCACTGAAGTAAGCTGTCCCACTGACACATCCTTAATGCTGTACTGGGTGGAGGCAAAATGTGAATGACAGAAAGCCCCTTATCCATATAATTTTAGTAAAATCAAAAGGTTTTGGTTACTACCAGTCCTTAAAAAAGCATCAATTCTAGTTTTGATATAGCTGAATTGATTTCTTGAGATAAGGATAATCCAAGCTGTAGTATTTCAGATTGTAAATTTGTTTAAAATTGGTCTCTTGATGTTATCCTTTGTCGTGCTGCTCTGGTTTTTCATTCTCCATCTTTTCGTGGTCACCCTCTTCGAATGCTGTCAGGTTTCCTATTTTTTTATTAAACTAAATAAACTTCTCTACAAAAGTGTCCGCTGTGCCACTGTTATATGTATTGCCCCAATTTCTGTACAGTTGGAAATGTCTGCATCAGAAAAAACTGTAGAATTGAGTCTGTTGTGATTGCATTGTTTCATTTGTTTCAGCAGTTTCATATTACTTTGTCTCTACATGGCAAATTACCTGGTACATGTGAATATCTCCCACTAGATATTCAATGTATAGCCTGTATTATTCTTTGTTGGAGCTTGAGAAAAAAGACTATGGGCCTGATTTTTTTCTTGGCGGAGAGGAATACTCCAAACGTGATGGATATCCCTTCCACCGTATAAAGATTCCATTATATCCTATGGGAATCATAATACAGCAGATGAGATATCTGTCACATTTGTGACAGAGCATTCCATCCACCAAGATCTAAATCAGGCCTGATATTATTAAGGATAAAATACTATAATTGTGTGAGGTGAAATGTAAAAAGAAGATACTCTCAGGCATGCACAGACATATAGTATGGGCACTCTACAGCAACCTGGCAGTTATTGACCTACCTGCCTATACTGCTCATTAGTGAATGATTATGAATTTAGTATAAAAAAATCAGCTTCTCATGTGTGGACTTTATTCTTTGTAACTTTACAATGCCTACAAGGCCAGCTGAGTAGAGCAGACTGTAATATCTTTTTCATAGTGCTTCGAAGGGACAGAAGAATTGTGTAAAATGCTATATAAAAGCCAAAATATTATTATTAATGAGAAGAAGTCGCTAATGAGGCTCACAGCAAGCAGGGAAATGGCTGTGGTCAATTCAACAAGTAATATAGTCAAAGCAGAGCAAACCATTAAAAAGAGACCTAGTTAACATCAAAGAAAAACGGGTAGATCAATGTCGAAGATACAATAACGTCTCAGGTGCGATGATGGCCAATATGCAATAAATTCCGGAAAAACAATTGCGCTAAACAAGTACACAACCTCTGAAAGCCAATTGAATATTTATTTACTCATGAATTGTACCAGTAGATTATTCTAAACAGCACATGTCTTGTCATAGGACAGAAGTAGGTTGAAAACACACACATCTAAATCTAATGTACAAACATAAGAAACCATCAGTAGTTTAAAATTCTGATTTATATAGACAATATATCAATCAGACCAGGCTTCAGATATTGGAAGAAGTAAGGAATGTCACTATGGAAAAGGATATGCAAGAGCTCCTACTACAAAAAAGAAGAGCTGTGTTTTCTTCAAATAGATAATAAAATGTGTAATGTAAGAGCACTGGAGGCATCCCTCATGTTTAACCTCGAGGTAATGCAAACATTTGTTAGCTGATCTATGTAAATGTCAATTTTGTTAAGTGCCTGAGTCTAGCTATGTTGGCCTCCTCGGTGGACAGTACTGATGCAATGGAGTCTGGAACAGCTCAACCCTGAAGGTCTAGAATGAAAAGGATTAATCCGAGTATGAGATAAGCAGCAATCTAACCCCAATGATCCTGGAGAAGGCTTCAGGATACGAGATTTGGGGGGGCTGCCATGTTATGGCAAGTCTTTGAGCATCAGAGGACAGATGTAGTTGTTTTGGAGTATTGTTTAAATTTATAAGTATAACAGTGAAGGAACTTTAATCTATTTTGTGGGCATAACAGGGCGAACCTACACTTGCCTTTAGTAAAACATTTATTTACTGCAGAGGTACTATCAGGATTCTACCACCAAACCACTAGATGTTTCTCACAAGGGCTCTGTGGGTCCCAGCTGTTACATCAATAAATAACATAAATTGTTCTTCCTCTCACATTCTTAGATCCACTCCACGTTCCAGTCCATTTTCCTCTTCACCATCCTGATGTATTACTGTCCCATTGGTTCTTTCCAAACCTTGCCCACGCAGCATCCTGGTGGTGGTTCTGTGTTCTATGTCCTGATTCCTGGATCCTTTTTCCCTATATCTTGGAATTCTCACCTTACAGTTCAACCTTCCCTTCATTGGTGGTTCCCCGTTTTCCCCATGCACCTATGCTCTTCTCCTGAGCCTTCTCCTTATTCACGCTGGTGAGCTCAGAGTGAAGCGACTCACAGCTGACTTCTCTTTTTCCTGTGCTCTGTTGTATTTCTGCTGCTGTATTTCCTGGCTCAAACTTTGATTCTATTTTGCTGAACCCATTTTTATGTTTTTGCCACTTAGTAGTATCTCTTTCTGTCCCTTGATATTCCGACTCTCTGTTTCTATGATAGTCATTGTTCCTAGTTTTGTCTGCACTCTTCCTAATGTGTTAAAGGCAGACTCCTTGCCTTGTGTTCAGTGTATCTGTCTGTTTGCACATCTCCATCTTGCCTTGCTAGGGTGCAGATTTCCTTATTGTGTTCCTGACCTTGATTCAAGTCCTGGTTTTGCCTGGACCTAGGTTTTGTTTTGGTGTTCCTCGTTCTGTTCCCTATTGTCCTTTCTTGTGTTTTTAGTATAATCTTGATTATCACTGTTACTAAGAGTGCTAGTGTTCTCTGAGGACTTGTCCTCAGTCATAGAGATCCACCCAGCACTCTTTCTCCATAATACCTACTGAGTCTCTCTCCGAACTCAAAGTCATTATTCAGATCCTTGCCTTCCTGTACGATTTTGTCCCCTCACAGAAAAATCACTTCAGAGGAGCAGGCAAGCTATCATTTAACATAGTTTGCCTATTGTTACCCTGCTTGTACCTTCCTTTTGGTTGTACTTGTGTTACCATCATGGTTTCCCTTGCTGACTTCCCAGCTCTCGTTTCCTTCCCAGCCTTCAGGTATTATCTGATATTAAACACCTTCTCTGGAAATCCCTTGGCCTTGCAGAGAGCAAGCACACACATCTTACCTTGCCCTGTCCCCATCTCAGCAAGATCCCTGACACATCTCCTGTTGTCCGTCTTATCCAGAAAGCTGCAAGATTCTTGACATTTACACTGTTAAAATAGCATTTACAGAGGGGCACTTGCCCATACATTTTGTACATCACACTTTAGTAGATTAATTTAGTTTGTTGTTTGTTGACATTCATATGCAGTATCCTTTCTACTTCACTTCTATCTATGTTCCATATTGATAGCGTTTGAAAATTCTAAAATTTAACATGTCAGATTGCTTTTTCCATGTAAAATGGCATGCAGCACATTATTCAGAAATTGTTGGCTTTGATTTATTTTTATTTTTTGATAATCAGTTGCAAGTACGATGAATGATGATTTCTACTTCTAAATATGACAGACTTAGATAATGTTGTCTTTCTATGAGGAGAGCGCTCAGTAATTAAAACACTGGTGTGTTGCGGTGATGTACTGTTTGGAGCACTTTTCATGGGTGAACATGTTTGATTAAGCCTTACTAAAGAATACAGCACTGTGCATTATTCTTTAAGTGTGTTCTGTGTTCCCCTCAAGACTTGGGGTGGCCATTAAATGCATTTTGAGCTGCAAAGAGAAAAAGACAAGTGCATGCGAGTATATTTTGGAAAAAGTCTGGATCATTAACATTTTGCTTTGCAGAAAATGATATATTCAAGGCCAGGGGCATATCAGTAATCTTGTTGAGCTCCTTCCAGACTATCAAAGTAATATCTCTCGTATTTTTATGTACTAGATGGCCTTTCGGGACTGAGAACTGGTTCTGCCTTAAGAAAGGCGTCAAAGAAAGGACAGAGGAGTTCAGGTCCTGAAAAACACCATATCATCCCTGACTTTGTCCAAAACTAGAGGTAAGACCTTTAAAACATATTGCTCTCTGGGTCCTGAATCCTAACGTTCCTCCTGAGATGCAGAAATAGGATTGTGCTAGTAGGAAGAGCAAGGTAATCTATCTAGTTGTGTCTCATTTTACTCCGATACTATTCTGCACAATGAATGTAATCATAATAACCAATGATGCTTTGAACCAGCTTCATACTGCTACAGGCCCCACTCAGGAGAAGGGCAGAGTATAACCCATCCAGGGTGAAATCTAAATTCTTCTCCCAAAGCTTGTGCTTATCTGTGGGTTTACACAACTTTAAGTCATGCATTTTACCCCACGTCTTCACCATTGGCTCCAAGACGTCGATGCCCTGCCCCTGTCCCAGGGTATAGCTATCAGTGGTGCTCACCCGCAGATTTGTATGCAAGTTGTTCATTTGGGTTCGGGTTGAGAGTTCACAAGAAAGGAAACAACAGGCAGATGCTAGGAATGTAGTAGAACCCAGCAGCAGCTACCTTTTTGGAATTTAGCAAGGCTTTGGAATTTAGCAAGGCTGTATTATTTTGCACAGGGTGAGTTTACTGCGGTTTTATAATTTATGGGATTCTGTCATCTCTTTATAAACGTCAGTCTCTAATTTCTCTGCGACCTCTGATGCACCCAATAATAAAGAAATCAGAACTCTGCTATTATAAGTTATTACAGTCAAGTTCTGATGCCACTTTGCCTGCTGCCAGAGACAGCATCTGAGCTGAAAGCCAAGTCACAGAGCACAATTGAAGCAGCTGTTTAAACAAAAAACAAAACAGAATGTTGCTTTGCGTTTCTCTGCTTTATTGGTCTAGCTTGCAATAAAAAGCAGAGAGAACATGTTTATTTTTTGCACTCCTTAGATGCTTAGCGAAAAGCTTGAATCTTTCTGCATGTTCCTACACATTCCGAGCTACTGCAGCGTTTTTTTGTTTTTTTAAAATCTGACTTGTATTGAACTGTTTCTAATACCTGTTTGCAACAAATTTCTATCTTGATGTGTTTAATTTTGCACTCTAAGTTTTTTTTTTATTCTCCATGTTCACAAACATGGTCACCCTTTCATATGAAAGAGCTACACGCCAAAGTTTTAAGTGGTTTGTGGGGGAAAGGTGTTGTTGTGCCCATGTATCATATAGGATAAAGTACCCCTTGGTGTACATGATAAGGATATTTGAAGTCACTTCAAAGTTTCATAACCGTATAAATAAACTCAGCCTTTGCCCTCATTTCTCTATTTAGTTATGGAATTTTTGGATGGCTTGTAATATCCTTAAAATGCATGGCAGGAAGTACTTTATCCCATATATAATTAGCTATTGTCCAAGTACAAAGCAGAATAGCAATTGAAAGCTGCTCAACTTACAATTATTACAAGCACAAAGGAGTGTTCCCAGAAGCTGAGAAGAGCACTTTCACCTGGACTCAGGACGTTGCTCGCTGTCATCAGAGGCATTTCAGATCTAAGTTAACAACCCCATCCTGCTGGAACTACATTGGCTCCCCTTCCTGGCCTGCACCATCTTCAACACCAGATGCATAATCTCTGGTGGTTCTCAGTACTCATCCAGGACACTTTCAGAGTGCAGATTAAGAAGTCTATTCACCCAGGATCTGGAACAACATCCCTGTAAATAGCAGGACTGCTCCATCACTACTCTAATTTAGGAAAATATTGAAAAGCACCTATTAAATAACACCACATCACAGTACACTAACAGTCCACAAACCAGGTACTTCTGCTATCACTCATTGACGTTATGCTTTGACCCCGTGCAGCAGTAAAATGCCTATAAGCCAACAGTTGCGGCTAGCGGGGATTCCTGGGGGCGAGGCGGAGCGGTGTATGCGGGGATGGAGGGGGATTAATACATTTACATTTTCAAATAAAAGTTTTAAAAACTTGCCTCCTCTGCCAAGTGCCACTCCTCTCTCCCAGCTTGCCCTGCGGCCAAATTCTGACGCTGCTCGAAGCAATGTCAGGATTGGCTGGGAGCGCCCAGCCAGGGTGCTCCCAGGCAGACTGACAGCCTGTGCAGACTCTCTGCAGCCCTGCAACTGTGTTGGCGGGACTGCAGAGAGCCCTGTGCGCATGTGTGTTTGGCCGGCCCAAGATGGCCAGCGAAACATATATTCGCAGTGAAGGGGTGTGCTGTGCACTCCCCCTCAGTGCACAACATCCCCGTGGCCTGGCCCCTTTCAAAGGAAAGGATAATAAACATAGTTTCAAAGGAAACATAGTTTATTATCCTTTCCTTTGAAAGGTTTTGCAGCTGCCGCTGCTGGCAGGGGGGCAACACTCCTCCACCCTTATGGAGGAGCTGTCACTCTTGGCCAAGATTACAAACATGTGCAAATATGTATGTTGAGTGTGTCTAATTGTTATTAATTTAAAAGTTTTCCACTCACTGTGGGAAGAAGTATTTTACTTGATCTCAAATAAGAACATTTAATTTTTTAAGGACATACCTTGCTTCTATTGGTGCATAACTTCAGAAAGATTACTTTTTTTCTCGTGCCAGAATGAGTGGAGGGAATGTAAATGACTTGTGCTCTGCAACGAAAAAGTTTAGGTTTGAGGCTGTTGGGCCTTGGAATTGAACATTTAACCTTCCGACCCTCATTGTTCTGTGTGTCTCTCCATCCTCGCCATCGGAACTCCTGACAGGAGTCTTCTATATGCTGCACCCAGGTCTTTAGGTTCTGGGAGACAGGAACCTTTGAGGTGATAAAGAGGTGTGACCATTCGATTATTGCTTTGCCGCAGCAAAAAACGCTGGGGGTTTCTGTCTTGTCCCTGGTTTCTTGGCATTGGCCATTGGAGATTTCAAAACTTCCTGTAAGTAGTTCTGAGTCATCATGTTGTCGGCCTCAAAATTAATGTCTACACCCCAATGCAACCCTGCCAAACATAAGGTTGGTAAGTGCTTCTACAAAAATATATTGTGCATAGATGCTTTAGACGTTGAGGGAATGAAGAGTTGAATAAAATGCTGATGTTATGGCGGAATGTTGGCACTGCTGAGTTATGTGGAGGCTGTGGATAGATGCAACTCTGGAGAGAAATAAATCAGGAATAGTTTTTTCATGTATAGAGCTGTCAGGGTTGCAAAGAACACTAACGGCACTGGACAGAATCAAGGGCTATTGAGAGTAGTTACAGTGAAAAGATAAGGACTGTGCACAAATGAATGGGGCCTAAAATAAGATTCTGGTGCTCTAAACTACAGAGATGTGCTTCCACTGCACAGGGAGGTGCAGCTATTATTAGGGCAGCAGAGACGCTAGCACCAAGTGGTGTGAGGAGGCCACTGCGCTATAATGATAGCACACAACCAGGATCAATGAGCCAATTTTACTTGCTTCCAATAGACACCCTAACTGCACCACTGCCAGCTTGAAAGTATGCAGTGGTGCCAAATAGGGGCACCTTGCAGAGATCTTTTCACCCTCTGATTGACAGTATAGGAAGATGATCGGCACAGAAGAAATACCCTGATACCAACATCAATATTGCAACCTAGCTGCTCTGCCAGATCCCAGGGTTGAGGCCTTACCTCTTGCCTAATCCCATCAGTTAGTTCATTGTATGTCCCACACTACTGTGTAGGGGATGACTTGTGCAAATCCCACCTTGGGACATTTGCAGAATCTGATAGAGCAAATCATCATTGCTGCGCTAGCTCAAATCATCATCCACGCTCATCAGTACAATTTTTATAAAGCGCAACTACTCACCTGTGAGGGTCCCAAGGCACTGGTTGTGGGTCTGGGCCTCATTCGAAGAGCCATGTGGTTCTTCCTGAAGATGGTGAGCGATGGGCTTTGTCTGAGGTGCGTGGGTAGGTTGTTCCAGTTCTTTGCTGCGAGGTAGGTGAAAGATCTTCCTCCAGCGGTGGTTTTCTGGATGCGTGGAATAGTGGCTAGTGCCTGCTGGGCGGATCGGAGGGGTCTGGCGGGGTTAGGGAAAGAGATGCGATGATTCAGGTAGGCCGGCCCGGTGTTGTGAAGGTCCTTGTATGTTTGAGTGAGTAGTTTGAAGTTGATTCGCTTCTCCACCGGGAGCCAATGGAGGAGTCTCAGGTGTTGGGAGATATGTTCCTGGCGGGAGGTTCAGGACGAGTCTGGCAGCGGCGTTTTGGATAAGTTGTAGTTTCCTGATGTTCTATGTCATGATGACGGCGTAGAGTGGGTTGCAGTAGTCAAACGTGCTTGTGACTAGGGCATGGGTGACTATCTTGTCGCAGTCGTCCGGGGTCTATTTGAAGATTTTGCAGAGTTGGCAGAGGGTGTGCCAGCAGGAAGAGGTGACTGCGTTTACCTGTCAGGTCATTGTTAGGGAGGAGTTGAAGATGATTCCCAGGTTGCGGGCATGGTCAGTTGGAGTAGGTGGGACGCTGAGTGATGTGGTACAGGACCTCAGAGTTGCTATAAGGATCGAACCTAGTATAAGTGAGGAACTGGCACCCTATCCAGTCACAGCAGTGAATATTCCAGTAAAAATTCTAAAATGGTTATATCAACTCTGCTGTCTAAGACCACCCTAGATGGCTTTTAGGTACATTAGGTGTTTTTCAGTTTTGATGTAATGGTGGGTTATTTCTGGGAGGCGCTGAACTTCATTTGTAGGGACTGGGATGAGGAAGGTGGATGTTGAGGTAATGTATTTTATCGTTTCTTTAGGACCTTTTCTCTTCTGAAGCCAGTTTGCAGACTGTACATTATCAATATGAGCTTATAATGGTAACACTTTTTGTTACTCTAAATATGAAAAACAGCCTTTCTGACACACTTGTTTTAATGTGTAGGAGCTAAATAAATTGACATAAAATTGTGGAGTAAATTGGCACACAAATTCTTGGTGTCAAAATTTATGATGACTGGTGCAGCTTTAGACTAGCAACGGCAAAGCCTATAGTTATGGTATCAACATGCTAGCAGATGTGTGAAGTCTATGAATAAACCATGAATACACCAACTCTGAAAGGTAAGTAGTTCAGCTGTATTGAGAACATCCCATCCATTAACTGTTCTAAAGCAACTTACACAGAACCTCACATCTAACATTCTACTTACATCACATTCCACACATCATGTCACATAACAGAACATACATGTTAGACACATTGCACTGCTCCCTTCCTAACAATATAAATATAGCACATCTATGAATTCTAAGTTAAATATAACGACTCTATAAAACATAAACCAAATATTATTTACATAAAGCATTCCCACATTTCTTAACATAAAGGCAACATACACATGCTCTATATCAGCTGATAAAATAGTCTTGGAGATATCACAGCTGATAACTCTTCCTTAGATTAATTTTAATGTTCATGCCTTTGTTCATTGGATAGTTCTTTCCCTTCTTTTGGATCTTGACTCTTGTATTTCTAGGAGTCAAGAAGGGCAACTCGACTTTTATTCCAGATTCTTGAATCTCCTGCTTTTACACCATTATGGTATGCCTTGATGACCCTTTGGGCTTTCATAAGCTTTGACCACATTGTAAAACCAACAGGTGCTCTTATTTTAACCTAGAACCCAATTTTGACTTTTACATTCTTTACACTTCTGCTTAAATCAAACTTTTTCTTACTTTGACTTTGAATCTTAATCTCGTGATCTCTCCAATCCTCTACCCCATTGAATGTCACTCCATTGTCCCAATCCATCTGTCCAGGACATAAAGTGGTATTGCGAGATTTTCCTTTAAATATTTCAAAAGGGGTTATGCCCATTGAAGAATGGGAAGATATACGATATGTTGTAATTCTTCATTGTAATTCCAAGTTCCAATCAAGAGAATTAACGTTGGCGAAATGAAAACCTTTATTTCAATGTTCTGTTAACACTCTCAATAGCTCTGTTAGTTTTGGGATGGTAAAGGGAGCTTCTTATGACAAATGCCACAAGGCTTAAAATAAGAGCTTATTTCCTTACAGCAATATTGAGGACCATTGTCAGACAGAATACATTTTGGAAAACCTTCTCTTTTGAATATTTCACCTGTGAGCTTTATGATACCAGAAGATTAAATTACCTCCACTTATCTTGAATACAGGTCCATCAACACCAGCAAGTAAGGCGTTTGATGTTCACCATGCAACAGTCCTACAACATCAATGGAAAATTCCTCTCACTGATGACTTTGCAACGTGGTCCTTGACTATTCTTTTAAATATTATCCCTACGTGTACATTTTACACAGTCTCTGTCAGCTCATTTAGGGCCTGATTACAACTTTGGAGGATGGTGTTAAACCGTCCCAAAAGTGGCGGACATACCACCTACCGTATTACGAGTCCATTATATCCTATGGAACTCGTAATACGGTAGGTGGTATATCCGCCACTTTTGGGACGGTTTAACACCATCCTCCAAAGTTGTAATCAGGCCCTTAATTTCTAAATCCATCCCTGGCCACCAAAAATGGGCTCTCAAACACTACTATTCTTCACAATCTAAAGATGTCCCATATTGGCCTGTGTTATCAGTTTATTCTTCAAACTAGTAGGAGGAATTAACTTAGTTCTTCTCAACAACATCTATTTACAAACAACTCATCCTTAATAGAGCCCACCTTTTTTAACACCATCAAACTTACTACTCTGGACCACTTTCATTACTTCTAATAGTGTCAATTCTTTGTTCAACTCACTTCTCCATACCTCTTCTGATACCACACCCTAAGTTATGTCATAAACATCCTTCTTCCCCACTTATTCAATTTTCAGTCCTGATTTTTTACTTCAAACAACCAAGAAACACAATCTACTGGTACAATTTTAACCCCAGTTGCTTACTCCTAATTGAAATAAACATCCTGTAGGCCAATAATCCATCGCCTGATCCTATCTGAAAGGAAATCTAAATCTCTCTTCCTGAAAACCTCAACCAGATACTTGCAGTCAGTGTAAATCCTAAACAACTAGCCCCACGCAAAGTTATGAAACTTCTTTAAGACCCCAAAAATGTCAAGAGTTCTCTTTCTATTATAGAATAAGTCTGTTCAGAGGCACACAAAGACCTGGAAACGTAAGCAATTAACCCTTCTTTGACCTCACTCCTTTGGATTAGGACTGTGCCTAATCATGTTGAACTGACATCCATTACAATGTAAGTTTCTTCACCTGGAATATAAGCCTGTAAACAGGGAACATGTTTCAACTCCTCCTTCAGAAAGTCAAACTTCAATTGACATAATGAATTACATTCATACCCTGTGCACTTCTTTAACAACATTCTTAGGTTTATGGACTTTTCTACTAGATTTTTATGAATCTTTCATATTATTTCACCATCCCAAGAAATGAACTGATTTCTTCCTTAGACTCGGGTTCCTTTAGTTTTATTATAGTGTCAATGAGTTCTTGTTTAGGTTGCCCAGTTGGGGGGATAAAAACGGGAAACTCTTGCGCTGGTTGGCTACACGACCTATGGCCAACAGAATCATATCTGAAATCTCAGACGAGTCCGGAACCCTCGCCAGGACCCCTAGGGATATCGCACATAGCTTTGCGGCTTATTATGCACGACTGTATACAGAACGCCCCCAACCTCAGATGGAGAGAGAGTCTCCTCTCCTGGGTGAAATCACTCTCCCCAAAGTATCCCCCACGGTGAGAGATATCCTCGATGAGCCTTTAACTGAAGAGGAGGTAACAACCGCAATAGCCACAATGGCCCCAGGCAAGACCCCAGGCACGGACAGCTTCCCAGCGGAGCTATATAAGGGATGCAGCGACATACTAGGGCAACACCTCCTCAGCATGTATGAGGAAGCCGAGAGAAATGGACGCTTCCCTCCGGACGTTGACCAAGCCACAATTGCGGTAATCCCTAAAACCCAACTGCCATCACGACACTGCTCAGAGTACCGGCCCATTTCCCTTTTAAACATCTAAGTTAAAATACTCTCCTCAATCCTTGCAACCAGGCTAAAACCCACCTTCACATCGCTAATTCACCCTGACCAATGCGGTTTTATGCCATCCCGGAGCACCAGACACTGCATTAGACACCTACACTTGGCCCTGGCGCACCCTAACACCCTAACTGGCTCACCCAAGGCCCTGCTCCTCCTTGACTTTGAAAAGGCTTTCAACACTGTGGACTGGTCATATCTGCACCAGGTCCTACAGAGCAACGGGATAGGCCCCAGATTCCGAAGACTAGTAGGATTACTATACTCCCAACCAATGGCCAGAGTGCAGGTAAATGGAGTCGTGTCCGACCCGTTCCGCATTGTTCGCGGTACACGCCAGGGCTGCCCTCTGTCCCCACTCTTATTTGCGCTTATAATAGAACCGCTAGCAAAACTACTCAGAGAGGACCCCCTGATCGAAGGGTGGTCCTGGCCCACTGGCTCAGAAGATCGCGTGGTGCTATATGCCGACGACGTCTTCCTATGTATTGCCAACCCAGCTGCAAGCGGCCCACGTATCCTGCAGATCCTGGATCTATTTTCAGAGGCCTCTGGCCTCACACTAAACCACCGCAAATCCCTGCTGGTCCCGTTGCACCCCGCAAGAGACTGTGTTGACTGGCAGCAGACCATCCCCATCTGCCGAAACAGCTTTAAATATCTGGGAATCTCCGTTGCCCTCATACCGGAGTTGGCGTGGGAGCTTAATGTCACACCACTCATAACCAAAGCCAAAGCCAAACTCCAACATTGGCAAATCCTGCCTCTCAATTTGCTTGGGAGAATCGCGCTTTTCAAAATGATGGTCCTCCCTAGACTCCTCTACCTGCTACAGAACTTCCCCTATCCAATCCCCAAGAGATGGTTTAAAAACCTTGACTCAACGATCCGCCAATTCCTATGGAGGGGCACCCGTCCCCAGCTGGCACTCACCACATGCCAACGAGACGTCTATGATGGGGGACTGGGAATGTCAAACTTATACTATTATCACTTCGCAATGCAATTGATTGTCATCAACAACTGGGTAGGGGGCGGTTGGTCAGACCCGGCATACCAACTTGAACACCACATACTGAATTACTCTGGAGTATTTGATGCCCTCTACGGGTGCCCAAGACCCCGATCCACTCCAGAGGTGACTAGGGTGACGCTGATGGGATGGAGAGATGCCCAGAGAACCACGGGATGGTGGAGGCGAATTACCCAACAAACCCCACTATGGCACGGTGACCTTCTCGCCGAAGTTGCGGGATTGCAGGGGTTCCAAAAATGGGACGACATTGGAATCTCTACGCTAGGAGACGTCTGGGAGGGGTCCCACATGAGGTCCTTTGAAGATCTACAAAGGCTCTTCTCACTGAGTAAAGTACAATTTTATAAGTACCTCCAGATACGGCATGCCCTGACGACGCACATGCGAGCTGATGAACGCATCCCAGAGCACTCCCCCATGGAGGCAAAAGTATTAATGGGTAACCTCGGCAAAGGAGGAGTCTCACAGATATACTGCTCGTTAATAACTAGCACGTCCGGCCCCCTAGACAAGCTTCGTCGCAGATGGGAGGGATGGGTGGGGGAAATCGAAGAGGGAGATTGGGAGGAGGCCCTAATGGCACCCAGAGCCCTGACAATATCCGCCAAACTCTGTCTCGTACAGTCTTTTCTTTCTGCATACTGCATACATGACTCCCAAGAGATTACACAGAGCGGGCCTCCGCCCCACAGCTGACTGCCCAAGGTGTCCCCAGCCAGAAGCTGGCTTCTACCACATGACATGGTCCTGCCCAGTTATCGAGATATATTGGGGAGCAATCGCATCTCAGATCTCCAGAGTCTTACAGACCAACCTAACATTAGACACACTCCTGTTCCTACTGGGGATAATGAGGGACACAGACCTAAGAAGAGCAGAACGGACCTTTATGGGAATAGCATGACTAGTAGCTAAAAGGGACATAATGACTAAATGGAAGACGGGAATGGCACCGTCCTTCAATAAGTGGAGGCAGGTAATGAACTGGTGTGCACAGGAGGAGAGGTTGGTGTTGAGGCCAGGGGTAGCCCAGGTAAATACGATAAGATTTGGGGAGGACAGGAGACCCTGGCGGGAGACTAGAGCAAAATGGAGTTCAATAACTCAGATCACTCGCCCTACGGCTGGGCTCATCCCCGGTCTGGTTCCCGGTCCTCACTCCGACACTCACCTGTGATCTTGTAGCATCTACATTCCTGCCACTGACAGATATAGACACTAAGGGCCAAGTCCCCAGGTAAGCCGGGCTGATCAATGTCAAACAACTCAAGCACTCATAACACACATCATTCAACATTCTTTGAGAAGGAGCACAAACTATTTTTTATACTTTATTTTATTGTACCATAGTCTACCCTATGTGATCCTATCTTGTTCTATTTTATCTCGCCTTTCTTTACTATATTGTATTGTATGGTATTGTATAATATTGTATTTCACAGGGTTGACACTTGTACACAATGTTATGCTTTATTTTCATAAAACAATAAAAACCTCTTTATTAAAAAAAATTAAAAGAACAACACCAGAGAATCGCTCATGTGGCCAACCCATTAAATCATCACTTTTTGTGGAGATATAGATTTTTCCTATTATGTATATCCCACCCAATTTAAGACCGGAACTTGGAACACGCGGTTGAGCAAAAACTCTGCAACCGCCGTGTGGCGTAGTTTATCGGTGGCTTCCCAACTTCCTGTTGCTCCTCTACAAAGTCAGGGGCTCGAACCAGCAGTACAGACGATCCTCCAGCATAAAGAGCGCGCAGCCCTGGCAAGGGTGAATTTAAACAGGAAGCCTCGTTGCTTTTCCAGGACGGTCATTAAAAATGTTTCACCCCTCCTCCAGCTGTCTTCAATCCCTTAGTTTATCCAATGGTCCACAATATGATGTCCAAAATGCTTGCTACTTCCCAGGATATTCAAATGGACACCCAGCACACAGGTACAGTCTACAGTGTGTTTAGATTTATTCCATGATGCTTCACAACCAAGCCACCATTCCTAACCTGAATTTTGTTGCTTTTCCTCGACTGTAATTTTGTATTTCCTTAGCAACGGTATTTGACACTCCGAACCACGGCTGCTGGTTGATGAGAGCCGGGGCTGGGTGTACATCCAGCTACAACCTGTGCTGTTAAGGGCGAATTGGAGTGTACCACCTGGTGTTTGCAGCTGCACTTGCCATTAGTGTCATGTGGGAGTGACGCCCCTTCGCGTGTTTCCAAAGCACATTTTCCTGAACATCATCAAATGCTCATTCAAGCACTCAGTATTTCCTGTGCAACTCTCTAATGTGTAAGCAACAAAAAAATACAGTACCTTATGACCGGCAGCTGCATGGGCAGTGCACGTTCCCCATCACTGAGCCTGCACTCACAAGCCTGTTTGTGTACAAAATCAAGCCACCAAGGATACATTTTCACGTAGTGCAGGAGCAGCTACGGTCAGACGTCTACAGCTAAAGCCAAGTTCCGACCAAAATAAGCCACATCGAATGTATGTTTAGCAAAGCACAGTGTTTTAGGGAATTGGACTTTCATTTAACAAATTGTCACATTCTGGGAGTTGTAGTGTTGTCTACCTCAGTCAGATGATACTAATAATGAGCAATGAGAAAGATTAGGTCTAAATACGTTTATGCATCAGGACATCTTGTTTGGGGTCAAGGGCAACAAGTTTTTATGTTTACTTTGTCCTTGGGACAAGTAGGCCCAACCCTCTGCAGCACAAACCCTTTGGCTGCCTGTTTACAAAGAGTGGAACTCTCTGAGGTTGAGGTAATGTGTTTCTAAAAGATAATGCTGTTTGAACTTGTATTTATGGTTCATTATTTGAAAGCCTTCATTATTAGGTTGAGTGCTGTAAATAAATGTTTTAAGGTCACACTTCACTACTGACGTTGGTTCCAGTACAACAAAAAAAAAACGTATATACACATGTTTGAAAAGTTTAGGCTATGAGGCTTAGTATAATGCTCCCAGAATGCTCTCTGATTAGATGCAAATGAAGTGTAATTTAGTAAAACGTGTTGATGCATGCTAGTATTTCCCAAAATTATTTCTAATGGAAAATCAGTGTAACCATTTTCAACACGAATATGGGAAGAGTGAAAATAAACAAACACTGACAAAGCAAACTGGTCTGACATATTTTTATAAGTCTTTTAGTTTCATCAATGCGTGTCTTGTTTTGACATGACTTTTGTAACACTTTATTGTTGTGGGAGCTACCTGGCCCTCAACATTGTAACAAACACTGGCAAAAAAAAAACCAAAAGTTTTTGAACTCTAAAAGCACACGTTGCCACCAGTGGCATAACAAAGGCCCTGCAGCCGCCCTCCAGGGGGCCCCTTCAGCACAGCACCTGCCTTGAGTGAGTCTGGAGAGGGGGTTCCTCCATGTTCTTTGCAAAGGGACACCCTCCAGTTTCGTTACATCACTGATTGCCACTGTAGTTCCTGACACTGAACAAAACTACTTTGTGTGCCAATATGCTCCTTGTGGAAGAGCAGAATGCGATCACTCACAGTAAAGCCAGCCGAAAGAGAGAAATAGAAGTTTAATAAAAACAAAATGTCTGTTAACACCAGACCTAATTAGGGACCAAGACCCACATGTAGGTAGCTTTTTGCACATCACAAACCGACTTTCGCTGTTTGCGACGTGCAAAAAGCACATTGCGATGCACAAACCCAGTTTCGCGATTCAGTAACCTGGTTACCGAATCGCAAAACGGGTTTGCGACTCGCAATTAGGAAGGGGTGTTCCCTTCTTAATTGCGACTCGCAGTGCAAGGTAGGATTGTTTTGTGACCGCGAACGCGGGCGCAAACCAATCGCAGTTTGCACCCATTTCAAATGGGTGCTAACACTTTTGCAAAAGGGAAGGGGTCTCCATGGGACCCCTTCCCCATTGTGAATGTCACTGTAAACATTTTTTCAGAGCAGGCAGTGGTCCAAACAAAAACGTTTCATTTTTCGTTTTTGTAATGCATCTCGTTTTCCTTTAAGGAAGCAGTCACAGACATGGTGGTCTGCTGTCTCCAGCAGGCCACCATCCCTGTGAGGGCCACTATTCGCAAGGGGGTCGCAAATTGCGACCCACCTCATGAATATTCACGAGGTGGGCATTTGCGAAGCCCTTGCCAATCACAGATGGTGTCAGGGACACCATCCTACATTCGGATTTGCAACTCGCAATTGCGAGTCACTCTGACTCGCAATTTGCGGGTTGCAAATCTGAACCTACCTACATGTGGCCCCAAATTCTTAAAGAAAGTCACAAAAGTGCACTCATGGTATATGTCGTACCCCTATAAAATATTTGTGAACTGTATTTTAGCATGGGTAGATTTGCTCATGTGAAAATCTATTGAGCATTTGCAAGTTCATTTTACCTCCGGCCACTTTCTTCCCAACCCTGGAAGAAGTTCTAATTCTGCCATTGTCGGGAGTAAATGTCCAACCTTTCTTATTATGGGAAAATATTAGAGAGAAGCTGGTGAAAATCTTGAAAACATGCAGGTTAGTAAGTTTGCAGACTCAAAGGCATTCCAGCCCTCGAACTATTGCTTACTGCTTCCTCCAGCCCCAGTATGCAGATCTGCAGAAAGGTGGCAAAATAAGGAAATTGCTACAGTAGGGATTGAAACTGCAAGTATTCAAGCCCTGCTATGGTAGTAGCCCTGGCATAATCAGAGAGGCTATTATCAGAGCTCTTACATAATGAGATTGCTGCCATAATGTGTCGCCACACTACATGGCACCAAAGGGACAAGTAGATCTTTTTACAGGACAAGTAGATTTGAGAAGCAACCTGTCCCCTGGACAAGTAGATATTTTAATAAATTCCACACCCATGGTTTATGTCATGAATACGTTTCTGTACATGATTTCTTTTACATGGAACAATCTGACAGAACTCAGTACTAAAGAAATTACAGTAATAAATTGTACTGCTGAATATAGGAGAGTGTATCTAAGTGTTTAGTGATAAGATATATCAGATAGAGAGGGCTGTGTTGTAGTTATTTGGAGCTGTCATTTTCCAGTGCATTTAGTTTCAAACCCCGGATGTGCTGAAAAGTCATTGCTTCACACCCCAGGGACAGATTTCTGGCTTCCCAGCTGCAGGCACCCTTTCTTGTCCTGTCTGCAGCGGCCCCTTGAATTACAACTGTCTGCAGTAACAATAGCTTCTGCTGGGGGTCGGCCACTTCTACCTGGGCTGCTTGACTAATGCTGGCTGTGTTGACTTGGACTGACAGAATTCCGTGTACTGGTGGTGTGTGCCTGTAGAGCAGACGTTGCATATGTTAGTAGTGTAGCAGACTGCCTAACACATGTATAGATTTTTGCTGTATTTCTAGCCTCTGCAACAAATCTGACTTGCATATCAAAGAGGCAGAGTGACTCATTCCCCTCCCCAATCTAATGCATGTACACTAGTGGTTGCTGGCAACTGCTCTCTTCCCGCAGGGCAGCAAGTGCTCGAGTCTCAGTCTCGATAAGAGTGCGCAGGCCCATGATGATGGCCTACTCTTCCTGCTCAAATACTTACTTCCAGTTCAATTTACCTCATTTGTTTTTGCACTTTTTTGACTTGCACTTTATTATGAAGCAATAATTAAACATTTTGTATTTGTGTATGTGGTGATCTGATTTAGTAGGTTGCTGTGGCCCTCTTCTCTGCATTTTCATTGTATGTTGATCTCAAGCTGTGAGGTTATGTTTTTATATCAGTGTACAAAGTTAACACCATGTGCCAATGTAAAAATAATAAAAAATAAGACTAAGATTAGGACCAGGTGGCATATTATCGAACATTGAACTCTGCAGATTTTCACTGATACCTGCAGAATTCAGTGGAGTAGAACTCCATGAGTTCCGCTCACCCCTACTCAACACATATTTCAGAATAGCCTAACATTTTGATGGGCTGTCCTCCATATCCTCACTGAACTACATCCATGGCGCGTAACTTATTAGTATCCACAGAAAACTTCATACATTCTTCTTCAAATGATGGTAAGATGTAAACATAAGTCAAACCTCATAAGTAAATCTACAGCATCCACCTTCCCCAACTCACTGGAATGTTCATCATAATCACTAGGATTACCAATCTGAAATACAATTTGCTGTGACACCTCCTTTATCTCTTTCCTCATATCTTTTTTGATTCTATTTCTGCAACATTTTTAAAAATTACCATTCTTCCACAGCCACTGCAATAGACATTCAGAGGTGGATTTTTATTTGCATTCACCCTCTGACCACTTCTCCCACATCTGAAACATTCTTCCGTGAACTTTATGCAAATATCTTTTCCAGGTTCCTTCCGTTTGACTTCACATACTACTTCGTCCACTTTTTCAGTTACTACACCCTGTTTCTCTTTGGCATTGCTTAAGTCGGACACACATGTAAGCATGGGTTCTACTATTTTTCCCACAGAACGACTTCCTCCAGGAATGGTTCATTTTTCAACCATAATTCTTCCCTGATTTTGTCACTTGCACAGTATTTTTTTAAGTTCAAATAATCTTTATCAAATTTTCAAAAGGATAAAGAAACCTAAAGGTAGTATGATAAAGCAAGTAAATGAGAAATAGGGTGTGCCTGTTTGTACAATGTAAAATATAATCGGTCAGCAGATCTGTCAAGCACATCAGAGCAGGAAAAGCAAAACATATGAGAAGGGAAAAGAGTATGCTCTAAGGACAGTGGTGTTTGATATTTCTGAGACACCCAGTAGAAAAACAAAGGTAAATTGAATATTGTTTGAACATAAGAAACGCGTGAGTGTGAGTGAGCTAAGTGCATTGTTGAGGGTACAAGTCTATAGGTTTTAAATATAGCACACAGTGAGACAATGGTTTCAGGCCGTAGTGGTAGGCCCATAGGTTCAAGGTGGTTTGAATGATAAGGTAGCAGCATCAGGTGAGCCCCACATAGGTAGGGAAGCCAGACGCGAATGGGTAAGTTGTAGAGAGTTATTATCCTCCCCTCTAAGAAATGTGAGCCATTCACACCACATATGGAATGAGACAACACTGAAGTTTTTCCAATTAGTGAGAACTAATTTACAGGCTAGAATCAGCATTACGTCTAGAAAATCCTCCTCCTCATTTTCTATTTGTGGATTAAGATGTTCCAGCAGTACATAGGAAAATTCATAAGATGGTTTGATACCCCAGGTATTTTTAATGAACTGGAAGATGTCATCCCAGTAAGTATGTAGTATGGAACAATAAAAACGCATGTGAGTTAGGTCACCTTTGTGGACACCACACGTCCAGCAAGTCGGTACTTGTCCACGGAAAAGTTTGTGTAGTTTTTCAGGGGACCAGTGTGATCTGTGACTGAGCATGTATTTGGGTTGAGAAAGAGTAGGAGATATCTTATTAAACAAAGGGGATTTGTAAATACTTTTCCAATCAAATTTAATACTACTTTTGGAAGGTTCTACCTCCCAAATATGTTCATTTTAAGAGTGAGCTTTCAACGATTCCGGTAAGATTAGCTTATATATTTTGGAAACTGTGTAGGCAACTTAGTTCTGGTTATGGATAATGTTTGGAAGTGAAGGTTCATGTTTTAATGCTGGGTTTTTAGCTTGTTGAAGTTTGAGCCCTACAAATTTGTAGAAATCAAGGTTATCTAACTTGAATCGTGCTTGTAGGTACGAGAAAGGGAGTGAAGCAGTACCATAAAATAAATGCTTAACAAGACTGATTCCTTTCTCAGACCAATCAGGCCATATTAACGGATGTCCATCAATTTAAATTTTGGATTTAACCATATGGATGATAGATTGAAGTCGTGGATCTTTATTTTAGAGTGGTAGTCTAATCTTAGGATAACTTTTTAAGTATTATCCATGATGTATTTAGAGTGGGCTAGATTGTAGTTGTCCATTGTTAAGTATGCCCCCAAGTAACAATTATTCTTAATTCATCCAGATTGGAAGGAAGTCCGGCCCATCAAAAAAACAAAAACAAATAGTACATTGTTTGAGTAGATAGGCAGTTTGGTCATTTCAAAATTTAGAAAAGCCTATACCTTCTTTATCTTTGGGGAATCTAAGGCCCTCATTAGGACATTGGTGGCAAATGCCGCCTACCGCCACAGCGACGGTCAACATACCTTCGCCGTGGCTACCAGCCGCCCACCCGCATTACGACCCTCAATGGAATTCTGCCAGAAGGCTGCCGGAATACCGTCAACGGTCATGGTGGCACTGCTGTCAGCAGCAGCACCATGCCAGCAAAACACCACCTACCGTATCATGAGCCATGATACGGCCTGGCGGTGTTTTGCTGGCCAGCGCTGCTGCTGACAGCAGCGCGGCATCCCGTCTCCTGCCGGAGGACCCCCTGCAAGCAGGTAAGTCAGGTTCTCCGACAGGAGAGGGGTTGGGGTGGTGTGTGTGTGTGGGGGGGGGGGCGTGCCTGTTTTTTTATGCGTGCATGCGGGTGTGAGTCACGTTGAATACGTGCATGAATGACTGAATGTGAGTGTACCTGTATGTTGTTTGTTGTGAATGCGTGTGTGCGACAATATATGTTGGTGTGTGTTGCGGTGTGTGGGTGTGTTTGAGTGCATGCGTGGGTGGATGTGGGTATGGGTGTGTGTGTGTATGTTTGTGCGTGTGGGTGTGTAAATGTGGGGGGGGAGGAGAAGTATGGGGATGGGTGCGGAGGACTCTGGGGAGCGGGAGGGGAGTGGGTGAGACCCCTATCAGTGCCAGGGAAGGAATTCCCTGGCACTGAGAGTGCCTACCGCCATGGTTTTCGTGGTGGTACGCTTGCCATAAAAACCATTGCGGAAGGCGGGGTCATAATCCTGAGGGTGGGATTGTGGCGGCCGCCGGGCTGGAGACTGAAGTCTCCAGTCCAGCGGCCGTTACCACCCTGGAAGCCGGAGTGGTATATTGGCGGTTTGGCTCAGGTACCGCCAGCCTGTTGGCAGTATCTTTCCCCAAATTACCACCAACCACCAGGGTCGTAATTAGGGCCTAATTTTTTTTAAGTAAAATTCTTGGCTTTTTGTCTTGCAAAAGAAATGTGTTGAAGGAATTGTCTATTCTAGCTCAGAAATTGTCATATAAAATCATAGGGAGCATACTGCCTAATTAATTAAGGGTGTAATCACCTTTTCGAGTGATTTGGCTATTCCCCACCAAGAAAAGATTTGGCCCACTCATCCAGACGTTTGGAGACCTTCTTAAGACTGGTCTCTTGGTTATATTTCAGTTTGGAGATGAGATCATTGGAGATCTCCATTCCTAGGTATATAATACATCCTGTTTGCCAGACAAGGTCTGAGTTACCTAGGATGTCTTAATTATCTATATAATTGAGAAGTTTAACCTCAGATTTATCCTTATTAAACATATAGCCTGAAACTTCTGTGCATTCTTGGATTTAAGTCGTTAGTTTGGCAATGGAGGTGGGGTATCTTTGGTGGTAATTAATCATCTGCATAGGCAGCTATTCTTATTGTGGTGTTACCAAAAGATGCTACGAATATCCTTGCATTTTCTCTTAAATTATGGTGAAAGAGTTTGAATGCCAGAAGGAAGAGGGGAGGCGAAAGGGGAGAGACTAGTCTAGTTTCATGCTTCTAAGTGAATGTATTAGATATGATCCCTCCGGCTCTTATTCTCGCTACTGGGGTGTGATTGAGTGCCATTAACACATGTATTAAAGGTATGCCAAAGATAAACTTCACAAGGACCGACTTTAAGTAGTGCCAATCTACCTTGTAGAGATACATTTTCTGCATGTAGTGTGATTGCTACTGGAGGGGTATTTGATAGTTTGGATTTCTCAATAACATTGCAAAGTAACCTCATATTATCGCTGGAAAGTCTGTTTTTTAAGATTCCAACTTGCGAGGGATGGATGAGTTTAGAAATGTATTTTTGAAATCTGGAGCAGAGCATCATGGCATATATTTTGCAATCTAGGTTAAGTAATTACATTGGTTCTGTTCCATACAACCAAGATGCTGATCATGTCCTTACATTTTAGTACTGTCAGTTTAAACAACATGCTTTATTGACTGACCACACTTCAATATATTGATGTTACACATCTTTCACTAGCAAAGGGGTCTGTGGCCCCCACGGTCTCCTCGGGCCATAGGGGACTCCCCCCACTCCAACACATGCCAGGAGGTGCGTATGCAGAGACAGCCCAGGAAGGGGTGAGGCTGCGAGCGCCTTCAGCAATCCTGCAGTGTGGGACGTACGCAGATTGCACCATGGCAAATGCCGGGCCAAGGGCAAGCCTATCTATGCCAGTCGGAGCCCAGAGGAGGCAGGACTGGGCCACCCCCCCAGACAGTTTCCCTGGGAAGTCTTTATAGGTAATACGTATTCAGTGGGCGCTATGTGCTGCTTTTAAAACTGCCTCTTCCTTTTTTGTTCCAGGAGAGACTTGTAACACTTTCTAGACTGTGTTTCACCCAGTGAGGTTGTGGCATGCCTCAATTGACTGTCCTGGGTGGTGGGCTTGCAACAATTATATGTATGGTCGACCTCTATAAATTTGAAACGTTTGAAAGCGCTCTCGCCTCAGGCACAACTAAGAGATTATGGGCAAAAGGAAGTCGATGGAAGGGGCCAAAAGTTTGAGCAGATAAAAAAAAGATGAAATCAAGCAGTGCTAACTGTTTCCTCAATAGAATTGACACGCTGATAGAGTAATGCACTGACATTATTAATTCGTCACCATCAGGGGGTATTAGTCCACCCCCCCTTCTTGTGATATCAGTACAAAACACATTCTGTAAATGTTTGATGAATCACTAGTGCGAATGGCAGTAGCATCAAGCATGAAATTGCTAGAAAGCCACATGTGCTGGCTGTCGAAAGGGCCTCAAAGCCGGAGCATTCTATCCTGGGAGTGGACTGCCACAACTTTTTTGCGTTTCTCAGTGGTGATTGTAGGAGGCTGACCTAGCTTATAGTGGGTACCAATGGTACTTACACCTTGTGCCAGGTCTAGTTATCCCTTATTAGTAGATTAGTAGTGTTCTAGCAGCTTAGGCTGATAGAGGTAGCTATAGCAGAGCAGCCAAGGCTCAACCAGGAGACATGCATAGCTCCTACGATACCACTTATATCATATAGGTACTATATCATAAGAAAGACAATACTCAGAATTACTAAAAATAAAGGTACTTTATTTTAGTGACAATGTGCCAAAAATATCTCAGAGGATATACTCCCTTAGAAGGTAAGTAAAATACACAAAATATACACACAAACCAAAATCAGGTAAGTAAAACAGTCAGAAAGTAGTGCAAACACCGTAGAATACAAAAGGATGCAATAGGCTAGGGGCAACACAAACCATATACCATGAACGTGGAATGCGAACCACGAATGGGCCCCTAGGCTAGTGTAGTGTGTAGAGGGCCACTGGGATTGTAAGAAAACACTAAGGGTGTCCAAGATACCCCACACCAAGACCCTGGAAAGTAGGAATAAAGTACTACTATTTCCCCAGAAACACACTAAAGTCGTGATAAGTGATTTTGCAAAGACCACAACAGACTGCAAAGCACTGAAGACGGATTTCTGGACCTGAGGTCCTGCAAAAGAAGGGGACCAAGTCCAAGAGTCGCGAAAGTGTCCGGGGTGGGGCAGGAGCCCACTAAACGACGAAAGTGCAAAATGGCTGCCTCCGGATGAAAGAAGCTGAAGATTCTGCAACAACGAAAGGTGCTAGGAACTTCTCCTTCGTGCAGAAGATGTCCCACGGCGTGCTGGAGGATGCAGAGTTGTTTCCTTGGCAAAATTCCGCAAACACGCCTTGCTAGCTGCAAGAGTCGCAGTTAGAGAAAAAGGGTGCTGCCCGGCCCCAGGAAGGACCAGGATGTTGCCACTTGGGTGAGGAGACAGAGGGGGGCCTCAGCAACGTAGAGAGCCCACGCACTAGCAGGAAGCACCCGCAGAAGTCCTTGAACACGGGTTAAAGAAGTCTGAACACGGTGGTCGCCTCAACACTGCAGAAGGAGGTCCCACGACACCGGAGATCAACTCAGGGAGCTGAGATTTGCTGGACAGAGTGCTGGGGACCTAGGTTCGGCTGTGCATGCAGGATTTTGTGGAAATGTGCACAGAAGCCCTTGTAGCTGCAGGTCACACGGTGCACAGGATTACTGTCTGGAGAGAGAAGGCAAGGACTTAACGCCTCCAAATTTGGACAGTTGGAGCACTGGACAGTCTGGGTCACTTGGGTCCACCACCTGTGTCCCAGGGGCCACGCTCGTCAGAATGAGAGGGGTCCCAGAGTACCGGTGAAGCTGAAGTTTGGTGCCTGCTGAAGCAGGGGGAAGATTCAGTCGACCCACTGGAGATTTCTTCATGGCTTCCAGTGCAGGATGAAGGCAGGCAGCCCCCAAAGCATGAACCACCAGGAAACAGTTGAGAAAGCCAGCAAGATTAGGCGCTACAATGTCGCTGGTAGTCTTCTTGCTACTTTGTTGCAGTTTTGCAGGCGTCATGGAGCAGTCAGTGGTCGAACCCTGGCAGAAGTCAAAGGGAGAGGTGCAGAGAAACTGGTGAATTCTTGCAAGTCGTTATCAGAGGAAAAGCCCACTGGAGAGACCCTAAATAGCCCTCAGAGGAGGATTGGCAACCTAGTCAGGTTATGCACCTATCAGGAGGGGTCTCTGACGTCACCTGCAGGCACTGGCCACTTAGAGGCCTCCAGAGTGCCCTCACACCTCTGGAAACAAGATGGCAGAGGTCTGGGACACACTGGAGGAGCTCTGGGCACCACCCCTAGGGTGGTGATGGACAGGGGAGTGGTCACTCCCCTTTCCTTGGTCCAATTTCGTGCCAGAGCAGGGACTGGGGGGTTCCCTAAACCGGTGTGGACTGGCTTATGCAAGGAGGGCACCATCTGTGCCCTTCAAAGCATTTCCAGAGACTGGGAGAGGCCACCCCTCCACAGCCTTTAACACCTATTTCCAAAGGGAGAGGGTGTAACACCCTCTCTCAGAGGAACTTCTTTGTTCTGCTTTCCTGGGACTGGGCTGCCCAGACCCCAGGAGGGCAGAACCCTGTCTGTGAGGTGGCAGCAGCGGTAGCTGCAGAGAAAACCTCAGAGAGCTGGTTTGGCAATACCCGGGGTCCATAGTGGAGCCCTGGGGATGCATGGAATTGGCTCCCCAATGCCAGATTTGGTATGGGGGGACAATTCCATGATCTTAGACATGTTACATGGCCATATTCGGAGTTACCATTGTGAAGTTACATATAGGTATTGACCTATATGTAGTGCACACGTGTAATGGTGTCCCCGCACTCACAACGTTTGGGGAAATGGCCCTGAACGATGTGGGGGCACCTTTGCTAGTGCAAGGGTGCCCTCACACTTAGTAACTTTGCACCTAACCTTCAGCAAGTGGAGGTTAGACATATAGGTGACTTTAGTTACTTAAGTGCAGTGAAAATGGCTGTGAAATAACGTGGACGTTATTTCACTCAGGCTGCAGTGGCAGGCCTGTGTAAGAATTGTCAGAGCTCCCTGATGGGTGGCAAAAGAAATGCTGCAGCCCATAGGGATCTCCTGGAACCCCAATACCCTGGGTACCTCAGTACTATATACTAGGGAATTATAAGGGTGTTCCAGTATGCCAATGTGAATTGTTGAAATTGGTCACTAGCCTATAGTGACAAATTTAAAGGCAGAGTGAGCATAAGCACTGAGGTTCTGATTAGCAGAGCTTCAGTGACACAGTTAGTCACTACACAGGTATACACATTCAGGCCACAAACTATGAGCACTGGGGTCCTGGCTAGCAAGATCCCAGTGAGGCAGGCAAAAACAAACTTACAAACATGTAAAAATGGGGGTAACATGCCAGGCAAGATGGTACTTTCCTACAGTGATGAAGGAAGGTTTGAGGGTGGGGAGGTGTGGTGAGGCCAGGGGACGCTGAGGAGAGGGCATCTAAAAATATTGAGTCTCTTTGATGTAATTAGTGGGCTTAAGGGGGAAGTTTCTGCTCTCAAAAAATGGTGCAAGGCATGGAAGCGAGGGTGGGGGAGGCACTGCATAGTGTATTAGCAAATGTTCCTGACAGACAGGGGAGTGGGAGGATTAGAAGGGCTCCCGACTGCCCATACCTCAGATCCACATCGCCCATTGGTAGATCTTACAATCTGCCTGCCCTGCCCAAGTGTGTACCATTCAACCCCATTTTTCTCTCAGCAATTTTATCCCAGTAGTACAGTGCCCAGCCAGGAGTCAGCACGAGACTCAACAGATGGAGGGAGCTAGAATGTTTTATCTTGGTGGGGATGGATAACGGGTCAGAGGGAAGAGATGAAGTATTTTGCACCCAAGTTAGTTTGTCCACCCCTAATGCCCCAGAACCATTGTCTCATTACGGGCTAGGCTTGGAGGGTATGGCGACTGGTGGGGTTTACTCGAGATCACGGGAGCCTGTCAGTCACAATGCTGTCTTTCTCAACCAGGTCCCCAAATTACCTGTGGATTCTAGAGAAGATCAAGATGGCCTTATAAATAAAGTGACTCATTGGTTCCAAGAAGTAAAACACTGCTACTTTATCATTAGAAGTGATATTAGTGTTGAAGGGCTGAACATGGCAGGGGCTCTGGCAGATGTTCTTAAAGTATCACTCCAAAGTAGAATCATGGAGGATGGTCTTATGGCAGTAGACGCACGCTAAATTTCTAATGCAAACACCATCATTTCAATTAGCTAGAGGATGCGCAACGACTTGCGTGCTTCTCCAACTACAATTAAGATCCCCAATACTGACACAGTATCTCCTACAGGCCACAACTGACTGGGATTTGTAGGTTTCAATAGAGATAGGATAGGGATCTGCAGGGTTAATGGAAGGGTGTTTGATCTGGACAATGGCCCTACTGCTGTAGGCTCTATGGGGGTAGCCCCCCAGTACAACAGCAAGGCTATCTGACGTACAACAGGGCATACCGAAGAAGTCATGAATAGGATCCAAATCCTGTCTTGGAATATAGCAGGGATTAGAAATAAGCTGTTTGAGGATGATTGGTGTCAATTTACAGAGACTCTCTTTCATTTACAGAAACAGCTACTTGCACTTTTGCAAAAATGCAGTTCAGTCTAGAAGGGGAAGACATTCTGGGGAACCAGCAATTTGGCTGAAGGTTACTATCCAATGCATAATTACCCCTACCCAATCAGATTATTTAGATCTAATAGCAGTTAACCTGAAATTCTCACCAGATGTGACCATGTCCATATTTAATGTATGTAACCGGATGTTAAGCCAGTCAGGCGACTGGAGTACACTAAGGTTCGTAAGCCTGTTCATTTTGGCCATTAGGACATGGGGGGAAGTGACTTACTCCAATAACCGGAGTTAAGCTAAGGAAGGTCCTAGAGGAGATGGGCATTCCAGATAACCTCCTGAATATCTTAATACGGATCCATGCACACATTTTTGTGCTGATAAGGTGGGCTGAACTCCACCAATTGACTGAGTCCTTCAGCATAAACGGAGGGATCCTTTTCTTAATACATAAATGAAGTGGAGGAGTTTTTGAAAAAGGATGGTTGTGACTCCCCCAAGGTGGGCAGCAGGAGGCCTCAGCAATACTCTTTGGGGACGATATCCTGTTGCTATCCAAGTCTCCCCACTGTCTTCAACAGGGTCTTCAACAAATTCTAGAACATTTTAACATGTTTTGTTCTGAGCTCCAGAAATCACGTGCAACACGAACACACTATTCGGCCTTCATATAAAAAGCAAATCACAGGAAACTCTTAGCTAGGAGTATGGCACCAGCCCTAGATATGAAAGATCTAGGTGTGGCCCTACATGGTTGAGGATTTTGGGGTTCTGCTATCCCACATTTACTTGCTTCCATAGAGAATAGGCTCCTCAGGTCATTGTCAGGCCTACCGGCAAGTACCTCATTAATACCTCTCTGTTTCGACTTGGCCCACAATAGAGCCTACCCCCCATTCTTTTTTTAATGTTTTAAATGTTTTTAGCTCCAAAATCTTTTCAGCTTATGTTGGTCTTATTCTTGCTCTTCATTTTTTATTGAAGAGTCATGTGATACAAAATGCTTATTTGAGCCATGATGACATGTTTTTATGCCTCTGCGAGGATGGTTTTATTTGTATTGGGTTTATGCCGTACTAAGAGTCTAGTCTCTTTCCCTTCTTTAGGAATTACAGTTATGATGGCCTCCACAGGGGTGCCTGTAATGTGCCCAGTGTGGGCAAAGTGTGTGTAAAGTTTTAAAAGATGTGGGAGGGGTCAGATGGAGAAGGATTTAACGAATTGTGCTGTATAACTGTCCAGGCCAGGTGCTTTACCCATTTTGCGTTTTCATCTTTCGTTATGGGGGCATTAAACAATTTCATCTCTTTCTCTGTTAGTTTGGGTATGTTGGCTTTGTCTGAGTATACATCACATTTACGTGTGATCTACTGAGGTGTTATTTGTATACTGCTCCTCGTAAAGGTCTTTGAAAATATCAGAGATTTTATCCGGGATGGTGTGGACAAGACTGTTGGCATCTTTGATTGCATTTATGGAGTATCTTTGTGATTTGTGTTTTAGGCATGCTGCTAGGGTTTTGCCCGCTTTGTTCAGTAAGCATAATCAGAGGCTTTTTTGTCTGTTGATCCATATTCCCGCTCTAGCATTGAAGTTTTTGTTGTATTCATATTTTTTCCTGACAATCTCATTAAGTATGAGTTATTTTTAGAGATGATATGGTGCTTCTCTAATTCACGGATTTGTTTTTCTAGCTCTGTAAGCTTATTGTTACCCTCTTTTTTCAAATTAGATCTTATTTTGATGATCATGCCTTGCAGAGTAGCTTTAAGTGTCTTCCATCTCATGAGGTCAGAGGAGACATTTGCATTATTTTTATTTAGGAAGTTCTTTAGAGATTCTACAATAATTTGCACATTGTGTTGGTCCTTGAGTATTTCGTCATTAGATCTCCAATGTGTAGGTTACGTGTCTGGTGACGTGTCTGTGATTGTCAGAGTTAGGCACAAGTGGTAAAAAATCACTCTCGGTTCGATTGTTGTTCCATCAACCCTTCTAATGGAGTGTCCAGCTATTAGTAAGTAATCTATTCAGGAGTATGAGTTGTGTGGGGCTGAGTTAAATGTGTAGTCTGGTCCATCAGTGTTTTGTGTTTTCCAAGTGTCTATTAAGTTGTGTCTTGTAAAGAGGCTCTTAGGAGCTTTGTGAATGAGCAGTGTAAGTTTCTATCTAGCATAGGGTCCATAGGGAGATTGATGTCACTTACAAAGACAATTGTGGCATTATCTGGAATAGCTTTAAGTTGGGTCAAGAGATTATTCCAGGAGGCTGGGTCATCATCCGTGGGTACATAGACATTGGCCACAAAGAAAACATTGTTGATTTTTCTAAGTTTTTATATAATCCAGTTCCCTTGTTTATCAGAAAGTTGGGAAATGAAGTCTATAATTGATTTATTGGATATCAGTGTTAGGATGCCTTTTCCTTCCCACCCAACTGCGGGGGAGCATGCTATGTCACTATAATGATTCTTTCTGTAGGCTGAACTCTGTGAGGAGACAACCTTGGTTTCTTGAGGTAGAATAATAACCCCTTAAAGTTTGTACAGGTAGTCAATGATTTTCCTTTTTTAAGAAGGTGATTGATCCCTTTTACATTTAGTGATATTATTTGTATGCTCTGTTTAGAGTTCACCATACGTGTGGGTCTAGGATTTCTTACCTCGTTTGTGGGACATGATGGTTTTAGGTAGAGCGTTAGTGTGTTGTTTTAAAGTAAAAGAGAGACAGTTAAGTGTATAGTGAGAGTTGCATCATAATTTGTGGCAGTAAGAATTTGTGGCGTAGTAAGTATGAATGAAGGATTACATTATGTACCTCGTTCTGCAAGGATAAATTTATAGATGAGCACTGTTACAGTTACTGTGAAGTGGGATTCTCATTTATTAAATATACAAATTCTTATTGGAAGTGTAGACAAAAAAAAAAAATATCAGTAAAGGAAAACAATAATAAATCAGAAGTAAATAAAACACAATTGTCAAACAAACCCACCCGTTCAGCAAACCTACCCCCAAGATCCCTTCAGCCAACCTACCCCCAAGATTAACAGCAGGAATGGCGAGAGAAAAAATACTTGCCCAGGATAACGGTTAATCATAGGTGAAAAAGCAAAAAGTAAATACTACTATTGTCAAAACTGTTTTACGGACTTCACATCATGAACCATTTGTAATTCAGAAAAAGTGACTGGTAGTGTGAGGTTGTGATTATAATAAATAATGATATTGCAAAGTTAGCATTTATCAAAGTGGGTGTCTCATGTGGGAGAACACCCTAGCTAGACATCTTTAGTGTAACAATAGTGATTATGTAGCAAACAATTTATAAAAATATAATTTGATAAAAAATAACCTTGATACCTTAGGAAGTGACAATATAGTGTGTTAGGCTAGTGTAGCCCTGTCAAGACCTATCACTACGAGCTTAGATAAACATATCATGTTATGTAGCCAGTAGTTTATATTTGAAATCAGTATTTTATACTGGTGTGTAGAAGTAGTTACAACCAGAAAGAATATGTTACATAAAAGTAGATCATTAAACACCACAGTTCAGCCGGTGGGGCATCAAATAAGTATGATGTTAGACATGGACATATAGAAATCACTATCAAGAAATTGCAATGCGAAGAACATCGGTTGAAAAAATTTGTCACATGGCAAAGGGAAGTGATCAAACTGTAGCAATTTGAAGACAGTATTTGGTTAGTTTCTCTTCTGATGCGTCTACTCTCTCCAATATACCTTCTTCATATTCTTCTTTTCTTGACTTTGAATACTGTTCCACACTTGGTGGTAATTGTGTTTTTTCTGGGTCTTTCGCGGCACCGAATCATCTCCCTTTAATTAATTTTTTTATTTTGATTTTTTGTGGTTTTCCTTGCCGGTTCGTTCCAACTCATTAAATGCCGCATGCTTTAAAAGTTATCTTTTATTTGGCTTTGATAATACCGGGGAATGATCATGGTCTCTTACCTATGTTTGCACAGTCTGCAAAAGGTTCTGGTCATATTGTTATGCAGCACATTATAATTTTCGTACTTATGTTATTAAACTTTCTTTTTGCATTTTTCATTTTATATTCTGTATATCTATATATTTATGTTCTATGTTACATTACAGCCCTGAAGAAGCCCTTTGTTGATGGGCAAAACGCGTTGGCTGTCAATCCTATGTACATTATGATGCAGTAAGACTTCTGTGCGAATACCAAGTATCGGAATTGAACAGTAATAAATGGAAGATTTGCTTCATCATCATCACTGGAGTTCTGGACTTTTTGTTAACTGTATTTAAATAGTTGCTTTCCCAGCTGTGCACCACCTTTTCGATTTTATTTTTAGTATTTGGTTAGTGCTTGCTTCCATTGAATGCAATTTTGTGTGATGACATATCCATTTCGGATTCAACCTTGTCATCCAGGAATTTAATGAGCGCCTTATGGTTGGTGGAGATGTGGGAGGTACCTTGATAAGTTACTCAATATTTTGCTGGGCCTGCAAAGGAAAACTGCCAGTTCATTGCCTTCAATCTTGGTCGAAAGGCTAAAAATTCTTTCCTTGTCTCTATCGTGGACTTCAAATAGTTTTGTAGAAGGAAGATCGTACATACCATAGTATGTGTTGGTGTTTCCTTATGAATTAAAGTATTTTCTCAATGTGTTGGTAACAAAGAGGTTTACATGCAATTTGGCAAGGGCCAGATAGGTTATGTAGATTCTTTGTAGGCACTCTAGGTTCTCTCTCAAATTCCAGATCCTTATTAAACATAATGGCTGTGTTTTGCAGGAACCATTTTTCTGAGGACAGAATGCATGGCCCATCTGGGTCTTCTGCTCCTTCTGGAATGCCAAAGATACAAAGGTTCTCTCATTTATTTCTGTCCTACAAAGCAGCTTGTTTCTTGCTAGAGGTCTTGCTATATTGCTAAGCGATGAGTAGCTTTATCAGATTTGAATTTGAAACACTTAAAATTGCTAATCTTACTTTCAGCTTCTGATATCCTGTTGCTGATTTTTTGATGTTGGTTCAAATGGCACAGATTTCAGTCTGCATAACGTCCATATTATCATTTGTGGATTTGGCCAGATCGTTGATGTCTGCTAATTTTTTTAGACTCATCCCAATGGTAGCGTTGATGTCAATTTTGCTTTTGATAAGGTGGGTCCGCATTCACTCATTTTAGGCCTGTTTTGATTTCTTTGTCTCCTGTGTTGTGTCAAGGATGGTCTCTGTGTGTACTCTGACTCTACGTGCCTTCCCGTGCCCAGGACAATGAGGGAAGAGTCGCTGAGAGCAATCAGTTAGACTTAAGATACAAGGAAAATTATCCAAAGGTGCTTGGCGATGTTGAAGGACCTAACAGGCCCTCATAAGAAGTTAGTGGTGTCTGCTTGTAAGTGAAGGCACCAGTTTATGTGCAATCGTTAAATTTGTAGACACAAATAGAAAATATATAGTGGTATTAGACACTGTCAGTACTATCAGGTCTGTTAGTCAGAGGCATAAGGTTGTGTAATCTCTCTTGAGTTTAGGCTGAATGTTCTCGTCTCTCAACAATGCTAGTACTTATGTCAGCGAATATCAAACTCTTGTGTTTCAGATATGTTATTTTAGTAGTTATAGCTTTCAACCGAGTCAGTTCAGGGGGTTCCTTATCACCAGCGTTTGGCGTTTTTCACATATTCAAATGATTAAACGCTTCCAGTGTATATATCTTCAAGGCGTGGTGCAGGCATACTATTAGAGCTGTGCGACATGGGAACGAGCAATCTGGGTTCAGAGGGAGCCAGACATTTGTATACAGAACAATTAAGAAGCTATCAGAGACTCTCAATAGCAATCTGCACCAGTGACCGTGAAATCTCAATAGGTACAGCTAATAAATGCATGACATGTCTCAACAGTCAGCACTAAGGGGGTCATTACGACCCTGGCGGTCATGGACCACCAGGGCCGGGGACCGCGGATGCACCGCCAACAGGCTGGCGGTGCATCCAGGCCAATTCTGACCGCGGTGGTAAAGCCGCGGTCAGAAAAGGGAAGCCGGCGGTTTCCCGCCGGTTTTCCTCTGGCCTGAGGAATCCTCCATGGCGGCGCTGCAGGCAGCGCCGCCATGGGGATTCCGACCCCCTTACCGTCAGCCTGGTTCTGGCGGTTTTGACCGCCAGAACCTGGTTGGCGGTAACGGGTGTCGTGGGGCCCCTGGGGGCCCCTGCAGTGCCCATGCCAACGGCATGGGCACTGCAGGGGCCCCCTAACAGGGCCCCACCAAGATTTTCAGTGTCTGCATAGCAGACACTGAAAATCGCGACGGGTGCAACTGCACCCGTCGCACCCTTTCCACTCCGCCGGCTCCATTCGGAGCCGGCATCCTCGTGGAAGGGGGTTTCCCGCTGGGCTGGCGGGCGGCCTTCTGGCGGTCGCCCGCCAGCCCAGCGGGAAACTGAGAATTACCGCAGCGGTCTTTTGACCGCGCAGCGGTATTCTGACGGCAGTACTTTGGCGGGCGGCCTCCGCCGCCCGCCAAGGTCAGAATGAGGCCCTAAGTGTGGAATGGCCTGCCAGCTTAGTGTGTAATAAATGAATCGCACAGCATAGGTGCTGTCCTGTAGGCGCAGGATACTCATCACCAGCTTTTAAGTGCCAGTATTACTCAGCACTATGGTTGCGATCATTACAAGACGCTATTTTGGTTTGATTATAGGAGTGCTTCACATTAGCTGTATCACCACATTGAAGAGTCAAATATATTACTGTCTAGGGTGAGCACCCGTCTGTAATTTTCACCTGCCCCTAATTCAGCACTATCTGATGACCGTGATGAAAGGCTTAACGGACAGCAATTATAGACTTTCAGCTAAAGTACAAAATGTAATTAGGACAGATCAGTTTACCCAGCTGGATTGAAAGGCAGGGAGTCTCCTGTGCTCCGAGGGAGGGAGGGGCAGACAGATAAGAAACAGACCTTCTTGCCAGGGTGTCTCCTTGCCTAAAGAAATGCAAATGTGCACTGGTAAATCTGCAAATGCAAAGGGGTTTGGAAACTTGCATTGACTTTAATCACAGGAGTCACTTGAAGCTTTCTGATGACATAGATATTTTCTTTTTTAGAGAGGTACTGTAAGGGTGTTCCAAGGTAAGCTGTGGAGTGTATGGTTTTAATGGACTGTTATAAAAAATGTTAGTACTTAGGTTTAAACTGTATATTAATCAAATCTGTGTTTTAGAAGGACTTTTTTATTTAACCAAAATGTATTCACACATTTTGTAGCAACCTGTATAATGATGTGTGTAATGCATTTTTAAAATAAGTACTTATACAGTTCTTTGAGGGACCTTGGTACATCATAGTACTAACAAACATTGGCAGAGCCAATAGGTCTTGTTTACACAAGAGTTATTGGCTTTGCCAATGTGTTTTAGGCATGTTTTGCACCAGTGTGGCTGCTTTTTAGCATGGCTAAAAGTTGGTGGCATAGTGGTGTAGAGTGGAGTAGAACGGCATAGGAGCAGTGGTGTAGAGTACAGTGGTGCAGCATAGAGTGCAGTGGGTTACAGTGCAGTTGTTTAGAGTGCACTGGCGTAGAGTGCAGTAGGACAGAGTAGAGTGGCATAGAGTGCAGTGGAGTACAGTGGCATACAACAGAGTGGCAGAGAGTGCAGTAGTGTAGAGAGGTGCAGTGGCATAAAGTGCAGAGCAGATGTGAGTGGCATAGAAAGCAGTAGTGTAGAGTGGAGTAGTGTAGAGTGGTGCAGAGTAGAGTATAGTGCTGTAGAGTGCAGTGATGCAGAGTAGAGTGGCCCAGAGTGTAGTGGCATGGAGTGCAGCAGTACAGAGAAGAATAGTGTAGAGTACAGTGGCGTAGAGGCAATGTTGGAGAGTAGAGTTTTGTGCAGTTGTATAGAGTGGAGTAGAGTGGCACAGAGAGAAGTGGCGTACAGTACAGTGGTACAGAGTAGAAGGCAGTAGCGTACAGTGCAGTTGTTTAGAGTGCATTGGCATAGAGTTCAGTGGTTTAGAGTGCAGTTACACAGAGTGGCATGTGGCAGAGCAGAGTGACAGAGTACAGTGGAGTAGAGGGTCATACAATAGAGTGGCAGAGAGTGCAGTAATGTAGAGTGGTGCAGTGGCATAGAGTGCAGAGTAGACTAGAGTGGCATAGAGTACAGTGGCGTGGAGTGGTGCAGAATGTAGCAGTATAGAGTGGTGCAGTGTAGAGTATAGTGCTGTAAAGTGCAGGGGCGTAGAGTGGTGTTATGCAGAGTAGAGTGGTATAGAGTTCAATGGAATAGAGTGTATTGGTGCAGAATGCAGTAGTAAATAGTAAAGTGGTGTACAGTAAAGTGGCAGTCCGTGCAGTGTTGCAGAGTAGAGTGTCAGAGTGCAGTGGTGTATAGCAGAGTAGAGTGGCATAGAAAGCAGTGGCACAGAGTACAATGGTGCAGAGTAGAGTGCAGTGGCGTATAGTGCAGGTGTTTAGGGCGCACTGGTGCACAGTGCATTGAAGTGCAGTGCAGTGGTTTAGAGTGTAGGTGGACACAGTTGCATAGAGTGTACTGGCATAGAATAGATAGTTTCAGAGTAGAGTGCAGTTGCATAGAGTGGAGAGGTGCAGGGTAGGGTGCAGTGGCATAGAATGCAGTAGCACAGAGTGCAGTGGTGTAAAGTAGAATGTTTCTCAGTAGAGTGAAGTGGCGTTGAGTGGAGAGGTGCAGGGTAGAGCAGAGTTGCATAGAGTGTGATGGCATAGAGTAAAGTGGTGCAGAGTGACTTGGCATAGAGTGCAGTGGTGCAGAGTAGATTAGAGTGACGGACAGTGAATTGATGTAGAGTGCAGGGGCATAGAGTTTAATGTTACTGTGTAAAGTCCACTAGCATAGTGTATTAGCACAGAGTGCAGTGGCTTGCAGTGTTGAAGAGTGGCATAGAGTGGAGTTGTGCTGAGTAGATTGGTGTTGCCTAGACTGGAGTGGTATAGCATGCAGAGGTGCAGAGCAAAGTGTAGAGAGGCGTAAAGTGCATTGGCATAGAGTGGAGTTTTCCATAGTAGAGTAGAGTAGAGAGGTATAGTGTGAAGTAGCATAAAATGCAGTGGCATCGTGTGGAGTGGAAAAGAGTGGAAAAGAGTGCAGTGGCCTACAGTGCATGAGGGCATGGAGTGATGAGAAGTGGAGTGGTGCAGAGTAAGGTGCAGTAGCATGGAGTGGTACAGAGTAGAGTGGAGTGGAGCATGCATGGTGTGGTCACAGTCTGCCAATACAGACAAAATGTTTTTGATTGAAATTACCACTACATTTGAACAGACATACTGTTTTTCAAATAAAAGTATACCGTGCAAAAACGATGATGTGTGGAAATTGCATCACCTGATGTAATGAGTTTTTTAATCAATTCAATTCAATTCAAAGAAGCTTTATTGCGGCTACAAGAGCCAAAAAAGCGCGAGCAGTAATAAATACAAATAAATGCACATGATAAAATAAAATTGCAGGTAAATATGGTGATAAAAGGGAATGAAATATAAATAAAAAAATTAAAATGGAATAAAAATGAGATAGAATAAAATGGAAAGAAATTAGAAAAAATGAAATGAAGTGAAATGCACTCTGCAGGATGTTGGGACAGTCTTATTTGGAGTCTTTGTCCAGGAGAGTTTTCCCTCTAATAAGCCAACTAGCTCCGAGGAATTTGGCGATAGCGATCACTAGCGTTGGTCTGGTGTCTGATCTGAGGATTCGCAGAGCTAGCGCAGAGCAGCGTGCTCCCAGTAGTCTGCATGCCGGGGCCAGCCATTTCCTACGGGGGGCAGTATACGCGGGGCATGCAAAAAGGAGGTGAGGGAGATTCTCCACGGGGGCTTTGCAAGCAGGGCATGCGGTGGATTCGTTGTTTGACCAGCTGCTGGTGAAAAGTCTTAATGGGAGTGTTCCAATGCGGAGCTGGAAGTACAGTTTCCTTTCCCTTGGGGCCGTGATTAGGTCCCAAAAAGTTTCGTACTTGCATGACTCTTTTAGGTTGGCAAAGTCACAAGATAATGTAGTGTGGAGTGCAGCCCGAGTGTCTTCGTTGTTGGCCCTTTGCCAGTAAAGTTTCTTTAGTTCGCTTTTCGAGGGAAAGACTGACGTGGCTGGTGAGTTCCAGAGATCATCGAGCCCGATAGAGTGGAGTAAATCCTTGATGGATCGTAGCCAGGGGATTCTGTGCAGGTGGTCGGCTTTTAGGATGACCTGTAGAGCTTCGGTGAAGATGACAAGTTCCGGAGTGGTCCAGAGACGCCGCCAGTACAGCAGAGGTCGCAGGCGGGCTTTGTGACCAATGCGTTTGATGCCGAGGTCCTTGAAAAGAGGGAACAGTGGGGTGCTTAGCGGAAGGGACACAAGGTTTCTTAAGAAGTTGTTTTCAGCGGTGGTTAGGTCTTGGGTTTTGGTATAACCCCAAAGTTCAGCCCCGTAGAGCGCTGAGGAAACTGCCTGGGCTTCGTATAATTGTAATGCTGGGCGAATAGGTTTTGTGTGTGAGAGGTGGAAGTTTTTTAGTAGAGCCCCAGTTGTTTGTCTTAATTTAAGGGCTTGTTTTCCTATGTGTGGCTTCCAGGACATGTTGTCAGTGAGTGTTATGCCCAGGTAGCTGAAAATGCCCACCTTCTCGAGTGAGGAGCCCTCTAGAGTAAATTTCCCTTTGAAAGATCTGTGGGGATTAAGGGTCATTAGTTTGGTTTTCGTTGCGTTGATTTCGAGTCCCTGGGATGAACAGAAATGCTCGAAGCACGCAAGGAGTTTCCTTAGACCACTAGGGGTCTTAGATATCAAGAGAGTGTCATCGGCAAAGAGTAAGACTGGGATTTTTTGTGTGCCAAGTGAAGGTGCGTCAGCCTGCAGTCTGAGGAGGGAGGGGACAATTTCGTTGATGTACAGGGAAAAGAGGGTCGGGGCAAGTACGCAACCTTGCCGCACACCCCTAGAGACGTGGATTCTATCGGTAAGTTGGCCCTTGTTGCCCCACCTGACTTGTGCGTAGTTGTCCTCGTGGAGTCGTATCAAAATGGCAAGGATGTGTTCCGGGATTCCCATCCGAGAGAGAGTGACCCACAGTTTGTTGCGAGGTACTAGGTCAAAAGCAGATTTGAGATCCACGAAAGCTACATAAAGGCTGCCTTTACCGATGAACACTGTTTTCCAATATAATAATAGGAATCTGAGGGCTTGATCAGTGGTGGAAATCTTCTTTCGGAAACCGGCTTGGAGGGGGCTAAGGATATCGTGGTCAATTATCCATTCTTCTATCTTCCCTAGGAGGCAGTGGCAGAAGACTTTTTGGACACAGTCAATTAGACTAATGGGTCTATAGTTACAGGGAAGAGATCTGTCGCCCTTTTTAAAGATTGGAATAACAATGGCCGCTTTCCAAGAGTCGGGAATTGGCGCCCCAGATGCTATTGCGTTAGCTAGAATGGTGAGATATCTTGACCAGGATGCTAGGTCTGTTGAGAATAGGTCTGCTGGGACGCAGTCTGAACCAGGGGCCCTGCCGCGTTTTAGAGTGCTTAGAGAGTAAGTTATATCACTTTGGGAGAACAACAGGGGTGCTGCGGTGGTTGGTGCTAACGAGTGAAATAGGAGGGGGCCCGTGCAAACAGAGGTGGGGCTATCATGATCAGGGGAGTACAGAATACTAAAGTGGGCTATCCAGTCTCTTGGGGCAATATTGGTTGTGATGTCCAAACCACTGGTTTCTGGGCCTCGCGCTGCCAGGGACCAGAACAGACTATAATTTCTCTCGCGCACAGCGTCGCTGAGTGATGTCCACCATTTGCTATCTTGATCACGCTTGGCTATGCATATTGCAGATTTATAGGACTTCCTAGCTACGCGGATGGCGATGGGGTCCTTGGATTTAATGGCTTGAACTAGGCGCTTGTTTAGGGACCGGCACGTTTTGTTGAACCAGCGGTGCCTGGCTTTGGGTCGTTTGTCGTTGTGGGCTGGGGGTGCTGAGAAGTGGGTTGCGATATCCCTAAAGCAGGAGGTGTGGATTGAGCTAATTTCCTGGTGGGGTGTTGCTGAACCTGCCTCTAGGTCCCTTAGTGTGGATTTTAGGGTGTTGTTGGCAGCATTGATGAGTGCGGGCCGGGCCACAATATTGACCCATTTTAGGTGTCTTTTGTTGTTGGCCAGGTTAATACCCTCGGGTGCTACTGCTGCGGGGTTAGACGTGGCTGGGAGGTTACCTAGGGCTAATGTGTGGACAGAAAGAGGGTTGTGATCATTAAAAGGTATTTTTTTTCAACATAGTTCAGAATTAACAAAAATGTGCTTCATTTGTACTCCTAATTCTGAAATATTCTAAGTTTATTAAAATGTTGTCACGTAATGGAAAAAAAATATTTCCTATCCCCAGTATCCAGCAAGTTTGTCGCATAAATCCTCTCACTTTGAAGTCAGAGAAAGAAAGTAAACACTAAGGGCCAGATATATCAAAGGGTTTTACCCATTCTGTGTCAATGGGAAAATGCTTTGGTACATATGGCCTTAAGTTCCCACCGAAGACAGAGCCTGACATTTGACCTTGTTCTTTGAATGCACAGCAAATGTGATGAGATAAGAACAAGATTTGCAGGCCTGTTTACAGAAAGGGAGCACTCAGAAGGATACTGTAAATAAGGTTTGGGGCAAGGAAAGGGACGAACTCAAGCTGGCTAGCCTAAAACAAATAAAGCCAGCAACTTGAAAGCAACAAAATGTGAGTTACAAACCACAGAGCCAATGGCAAGCAACAGGAGCAATGCATTCCCAAAGAGGCTCTATGAATGTACTTAAAAGTGACAGCCGTGGGATACTTTGTGGCAAAAGTCCAGTATTTTAGTCCAGTATGTATCTTGCAGAGGTTTGGCCACATCAATCACCCAGGTAGTATGACAAGAAGACCTGATGTGGTGTCCATGTTACAGGAAAAGTCTGTACACCCATCTTATTAGTTTGCCACCAGTCCCTATGGTGTAGAGCTCCTGGCACACCTCATGTAGGGTTAGTGCTAGGTGACATGAAATAGGGCATTGAAATGATTTTTGAAGGTGGTTGTAAGTAAGGAGTTGACTGGGGTGAAGATGGTAGTCTGCCACAAGGATTTGGAAATTTAGTAGTTCGCCGTCCTGAAACAAGTCACCCAATTTTAAGACACCTGCTAAATGCCACTGATGGAGTTGCTCTGAGCACAGCCACCCTGTGCGAGTGGGCAGGCTTAGCAAAGGTAGTGCAGGAACACAGGGTTTCTTCATGTCAGTGAGTTTACAGGTTCTAGCAAGGCAAGAGAAAGCTGTGCATGATAACCCCAGATGGTGATCCATAGAATGGTCAGTAGGAAACAATGTGCAGTGCTGTAAGCCCTCCTTAAAAGACTTTACAGATAAACCCCATATAATGTGGGGGCAGGGGGGCAGAAAGTCAGTGGGCCACCCATTGGACCTGTGCAGCTGACTAATACAGTTTTAAGTCCACAAGGCCTAATCCACCTGCAGTCACAGGTAGCTTTAGAGTGAAAAGAGCTACCAGACATCTCCCCAGCGACCAACTCAGATGTATGCCATGTCTGAAGAAGGAATAAGGGATGAGCAGGGGAAGGTTTGCAAAATAATACTATCATTGGGGTATCACACCATCTTTACTAGTGCCACGTGGCCCACTACAGAAATCAGGGGAGAAGACCAAAAAGCAAACTAGGCTCAGAGGGACAGTGACGCTCTGCCAAGATTTCCATCCTGCAAATCAATGGGAGAATGGTAGATTTTAATCACTAGGGATCAAAACGTAATTGGTTCCCAGTTCAGTCAGAGGTCTAATTGTATATAAAGGAAACACTTATTACATTTCTACATTTTATTTGTGCCATTTACAGCCCAAATATTTTGAAGATTCTATGTGTACTTGACACTTAGGGATAACCCAGATCACTAGTTTGGCTTTTGCTCAATTGCAAAACTATTTTAAGACGTGGACAAAGCAGGCAATTGCCTTGCAGAACCTTGCATGAGGTCTGGACCCTGCTCACCCTTCACAAGCACAAAAAGCAGACCATTGCACCAGAAGAGTTTGCCAAGGTAGGTGGGTGCTGCTTGTTCAACCACTTGACAGTGCCTCTTCTGTTTTTCTCTTGTCTGCAGAGACAAATCCCCAGGTATGCAATACCTTCTGATAGTCTTGGTGGACCCATCTTGTCTGATTTTAGGAATTGTCCCACCTTGTTCTTCTCTTCCCTATTTATCCAGTTCTTAGCAACATCCCTTTGAATCAGTTGCCGTGGATCTCGACTTCATTATCCTCTTTCATTATCTTTGATCAGTAGCCCGAACTACCAGTTCAGAGATAAATGTAGAGTCCCCAAAGTACACTGTAGTGCTGTGTGAATACAGACAAGTTGTGTACCTCACATCCTGACATTAGTTGTGAGACTGTTCCCACACCATCTGCCCTGCCTCATTTTATTTTATTTTTTTTAGGTTGAAAGTACATGGGTGCTTGGGGTGAGCCAGATTTTTTTATTCAATTTGTTTAAACTAGCATAAGGTTAATTACCTTAATGTTTCCTAAACTGTTTGACAGGGGGTTTGAAATGTTTAAAAACATAATCAAAAGTTTGCTGTTACTTTCTATTCAAGAAAGATTGGGTTGGGGTGGTAGCCTTGACACACTGCTGAAGGGCATTAATTTACAACTGAACAAGGAGTTAATGTGACACCTGAATGAATGTAGAATACCATGAGGCAATCACAAAATGACCACAGTGAATAAATAATGCCATGTTTAAAAATAAAAAAAAGAGTACATAAATGCACTGATAACATAGTAAGTCATTTCCTCTCTTGAGTGTGTCTGTAAATCTGACGTTTGCTCTTGAATTTGTGTCCTGAATGTTGACCCTTTGTCCTGATTTTTTTACAGTCCTGTCCAGAATTTGCCTTGATGCCAGGTGGTCACCCTATTACTGTCATGTCAGTGTTCTGAGTCTTCGGGGAGTTTTTGATTTAAAAAAAAAAAGTTGTAAGTACATTGACTCCTCGTAGATGTGTGATAGTCACTGATATCCTCAAATCACTCTCAACGTAGCTTAGAGTCCTACTCGCCTAAGCCCCCATGAGGTGTCCTGAGCTTCGCCTCATATGCTGCTCCTGTTGCTGCTTCTTTATAGGACTCCGGGTGAAGGGCCTTAGTGCGTTCAATTGAACATACTGTTAAGGCAGCAGTGTTCGGCAGACTAGAGTAATAGAGCCGCGATGCACAGATGAGAATGAGTGGTTTCACGTTTTTAAGTGCATGTGTTGTGTGCGCTCGTGTTTATGCATTTCATGGAGACAAGATACGGACAAGATTCAGCACTCAAACTTGTACCGAAACCCCGTGTATAATATACGTCTTCCACTTACTGCATCTCAATGCAAGTTCTCTAATGCTACTCAAAAAGAAGAGTGGAGGTGCGGCATTCCACATTTTTCCCTTGAGAATGGGGGCTCGGGGGGAGCAGAGGGCTTGCCCGGTCTCCCCCCGGGCTATTCGGGCGTAGGTGGTACAGACCACACACCCGAGTTATGATTGGGGATCAGTGCAGGAAGGGGCGTGTTTTGGGTGAGGGGATAAAAGACGGGGGCAGGGTGTGGGCGGCCTCTTTGGCCGTCGTCACACCCAGTAGGCGTGTTTGTCTTCGTGCCCTCCCGCCCACCCAGGCATCTGAGTTGTTTTATAGGGAGCATTTTCCCATTTTCTTTGTTGATTTTGTTTTTAGGAGTTAAATGTTTCAATTTCATTTTGAGTTTTTTAAGTACGAGTTATTAACAAGTTTTAGCTTTGAGAGGGCAGGTCTGGGTCAGTTTAATGGCTTATTCTGTTTGTTGGAACGGGTAGGGGGGTTGGTTGGTTTTCTTATTTTGCCGCTGGTAGTCAGGTCTGGCTGCGGGGGGTTTCTGGGCAAGAAGCATTTCAGGTGTGGAAGGGGATCGATATAAAGATGAGTGGACAGGGAATTTACACAAGGCAAGGGGAATTTTTAGAAGGGATGGGTAATGGGTAGGTCAGGTCAAGGTGGTTGGGATAAGGGGTAGTGTTGAATGGGTTCTTTAGAGGGAGGGAGAGGGGATAGGAGGAAATGTATGTATTAGTGAGGTTTCTGTAGTTTTGTGAGGCTTTATGCCAAGGTGGTTTTGTTTTGCCAGACCTTTTCTATTAAAGCGGCCTTTTACCCCTTGATAACGAGTTTGTGGTCTGTTCACTGTTATTGCCCGAATGAACCTCTCCAGTTGTATACGTAAGTGCACCACACAGCCTTTTTCTAAGAAATCTCAATTTTAAACACAACATATATGTATATCTCATAATAATGGCTAACCCCAGTTTACCTAAACAGTTTATAACTCATAAACCATGAAAAGAGAAGACAAATACCATAAGTACAGCCCCCCAGAACTTTCTCCAATTGTTCCTGCAGAAAGTAGTGTGCCTATCACTGCAGATAGGCTACTGTGAGCTAAAAATAGTGATAAATGTAAAAGGTCAGCCCTAGAAATGCTGAAACTGGTCTTCTGAATGTGTGCCTATCACCCCGTGAAGGCCTTGACCATTTAACATATCCCCTTGCAGGCCGTCAGAAAGTGTGCCTGTCACCGCCTGAAGATCGCGTCGTTTGCTCTTAACTCAGGGCGTTTCCTTTGACAAGCGATGCTGTATTCCCATTGGCTCTAAATGTTTGCCGATGACACCGACGTCATGTTTTTGACACCAATAGGCCTTGTTTTTCCCAATGACGTTTACACGTACTTTCTACAGGCAATGGAGCCCCAGGCTGCAGGACTTGTCTTTTTCCACCGTGGAACGCCGATGTTCCACCACTCTACTGAGAAATCTCATGCATAGCCTGGGGCAACGGTGCTCAATGCGGGGTGCCGACAGATCTCACAAGCACTGCCTTTATCTCTCTGTTGTGGGTGCAGAGTGCAAGCTCACCAAACCGCTTAGCTTCACTACCTTAGCTGTTCATTGAAATACTGTGTGATTCCAAACTCACATCGAAGATCTCCATGTTGAGGTGTTCTCTGTCCAATAGCGAGTGTGCTCCTTGTAGCCAGTGTGAAGTTTATGAATAAATCATGAAGACGCTGACTGCGAAAGGTAAGTAGTTCACCTTTACTGAGAGCACCCCATCCATCAACCGTCATAAAGCAACTGACAGAACCTCACATCCAACATTCTGCTCACATCACATTCCACACATCATGTTCCATAACAGAATTTACATGTTAGACATATCATAAGATGCACACCCAGACATGCAAAAATACCTGTTTGAAACCTGTCGCTGTGTAATCTGCTCGTTTCAGTGACTCCTATGTGCTTGCAGCATAATGCAGTCTGGTTTCATTCCCAGAGGGGTGCGTGTGAGATAATGAAAAGGTAGCAGTGGAAGATGGTGAACTATCGGAGCCATGGCCAGTCGACCGTGTTAATGTTCCCTACAACAGTAAGGCTGTTGGAGCCTTTGAGGTATTGTAAAATAGTGCCAGCACAAATCACACTAAAGTACTTAGATCACCCTTCGTGCAAAGTACGGCAGCATTGTGGAACTGGGGTCACCAGGTTTATCTCAATCGGATCCATGCTACCTCCACAGTCGTGCAGAGACAAGAACCATATTTGATCATGACTATAACAAGAGGTTTAGTAAGAACGCCCTCAGCACAGCACTGCATTTTGGCAAATGTTTCATGGTGGTAATGTTACATTGGCCTGAACTGTCTAACTGAAAGTAGCAAGGTCTTGTTTTCTGTCTTCTACTTGCACAAAGTGTTACATGACTTCATGTAGTTCCCACAGTTCACAGCTGGAGCTCTTTAGAGTACTTGAAGCATTTCAGCTCACATTGCTATCCCTGCTCTGTTGATGCTCGTTCGTTCATTTGCTGTTACAGGACTTTTAATTCTTACACATAAAAATAAAATACATTTCTTAGATTAGTGAGAGGTCCACACCTGTCATTCATTTATTTATTTGTGGTTTTGAATAGTGCTGCTGTACCTCTGAATGTTGAAGTGCTATTTACAAACAGCCTGTGGAACCACAAGTAATGAAAACAGTGCATGTATGGAATAGAGTAAAAAATAAGCAAAAAGGAGAGTGTTGGTAGAGCAGATCACGGAGGGTATTCAATCATAATGTGCTAAGAGAAAGTTGGAACAGGTACATTTTCAGCAATTTCATGAAGACAAGACCCTTCAGCATCCTTTACAGTAAAATACATTCAAATCAACAATAACATATATTGACATGGCCAACTCCTGGAATATCATTTCTGTTATGGCTTTTTGTATTTGGAATAGTAAATCTGAAAGGTCGAGTTCCTCACTGATCATGGTAACAGCAGTATCGAAGTAAAGATTGTGTTGATGTAAATGTAATGACAATCTAAAGGTTGCATGCATCATCTGAAGATCACTAATTAGTCACCTGGAAGACAAACTCACACAACTGAGATTCTCTGTTTCTCTTTCCTTTTGTCTCACTATCCTTGGTTTATGATAGTTTACTTCCTGCATGGTCGGAAGACCCCCTGAAATCCTTTTATATCCTTATTGTTAGCTTTCCCATTGGGTGGTGGACATTTTTAAATCCGATGATTAACAGCCTCTTGTGGGCAATGAGTCAGTGCTAGCTATACAAGATCTTCTCATGCCAGTAATGTTAGAAAAGCCAACACATTTCTGTTCTGTGCACAGCGCTTCATACTATTTTGGCTTTAGCAACTATCCAGCTGATGGAGGCTGTACTTTAAATATGAAGAACATGTGCAGCTACCCTAGATAATGTTTCTGTGCATGTTTGGTTCAATTCAATCTTCGATTTTTCTTTAACCATCTCCAGATCAATTAATTATTCTTGAGTCAATTAACTGGTAGAGGCCAATGAAGGCTAACCTGACTTCTACATGGATTGCTTTCACCGTGCTGGTCCTTGCAGCACAATTGACTCCATACCTGTTTCTAAGGAAGGTAGCAGTTTTTGCAGGTGATGGTGTTCTTCAAACTCACTTCCTGTGACATCACAGCACAACTGTCAAGTGCATAACTTGCTGACCTCGTTTTTTTTATTTTTTATAATAGCAGTCTTTTCCATTAATCAAGTCTAGTGTTTTCACGGGGGCGTGGCCTGGGACCGATGGAGCTGCATGGGTAGTGCGCCGCTCTCGGGCCACAATTCAGGCCAGAAGCTTAAATCCTGCCATAATAACGACCGGAGGTCTTAAAAATTGAAGAGAAGTGATCGGAGAATATACAGCACGAGTAGGGACCGCGGCGACCCACTTTGGGGCAGAGTTTACCCAGAAAACGCCCTGACAACTTCGCGGCTGCCGCGACCCAAAATGGCGGCCGCGACAGAGCAGTGAACCCGTTACAACCGTGGCCCTCGGCTGAGAGGATCCGAAGGTCCCGTGGAGGTGAGGACCCCCACACCATTCATTGAGGGGCGCAAGGGGCTCAGACACCTTCGCCACCAACGGCGAGAGCAACAATATGAAGCGGAACATCAGCGAATGCGGTGCAGTACGGTGCTCTCGGGCAACAATCCAGGCTCGAAGCTTAAATCCTACCATAATAACGACCGGAGGCCTTAAAAATTGAAGAGAAGTGATCGGAGAGTATACAGCACGAGTAGGGACCACGGCGACCCACTTTGGGGCAGAGTTTACTCGGAAAACGCCCCGACAACTTTGCGGCTGCCGCAACCCAAAATGGCGGCCGCGACAGAGCAGTGAACCCGTTGCAACCGCGGCCCTCGGCTGAGAGGATACGAAGGTCCCGTGGAGGTGAGGACCCCCACACCATCCATTGAGGGGCGCAATGGGCTCAGATACCTTCGCCACCAACGGCGAGAGCAACAATACGAAGCGGAACATCAGCGAATTCGGAGGGAACGGAGAGGAGCAGATGAGCGAAGTCCCCGGAACTTCGAATGAGAGAGAGACGGCTCCGATGAGTCGGATAACCAGCTGCCACAAGGCCAGGGAAAACGCGGAGGCCACCTCCCAAGACAGGAGCTAATACTGGCACATTGAGAGGAATCAGAGACCACGGTCCCGTGCTGGAAGGGGAACTCGGGAGCACCGGCACAGAACTTCCCCCTTCATCCGAAGCCCGACCAGAGGTGAGATTATAACATTGTCTTTCGGCAGTCACAAGCTGCCCTTGCCGACGACCAACGCGTGCATAATTATGAGAGAACTCCCTCATGGTCAAACAGCTCAAAAAGGTGAACTTCTAACAGTACTCGTCGTAGGATTCTGGTCTTCCCTTTATTTTATGGTTGTCCTAGTCTCTATTTGTGGCCAAAAGGATATCCTTATTTTAAACTTTTATAACAATATCCCTCGGGGCCTCCTTATGGGTCATTTGGAAGAGGTAACGGATTTTATAGATTCTTCACACGCTTTGCAGAATAGTGACCTAATTATTATATGGGTGGGCGATTTCAACACTCCTCTGTGCAGCAAAGAACACATGGACCTGTGTGCCTTTCCTGCTGAGGGCAGAGAGTCAGTATTTCATTTTAACCATACATCTGAAGGAGATGCCTTAAACCTTTTTACTTGTAAATTTGACTTGGTCCATGTTACCGAGAAATTGGCCCCTGACGCCTGCAATATACCAACCTTTACAGGGAATTTGAGGGGGAGTATTATCGATTTCATACTTATCAGCTCCTCTGATTTTTACGTAATTCAAGAATTCAAGATTACGCCCCACTGTGCGAGTGATCATAACCCCCTTAGTATTATATTGGACCTAAAAATTATTCAGGCACCCAATAATAAAAGCTTGAGCGCTGCTACTGTTTATAATCCAAACTGTGGCATACGTTTAAAATGGGACAAAATAGATCCAAAACTTTTTAACCAGGAAATTGTAAGAAGTAGGTCGGACTTGATTCAGATGTGTCTCTCCCAGCAGTTAGATTCTGACCGCATAGTGCGTGAATTTGAACTTTTAAGCACTGACATTTCACGCGCCTTGGCGGTGGACAGGCCTGCGAAGGGGCCGGCGGCCCACAGATGGTTCGACTCCGCGTGTTCATCTGCCCACAAAAAACTCAAAGATGCACTTAAAGCAGTTCCTCTCTCCCGTCAATTAGTTAAAATAGCCAGAGTTGATTATAAGGCTGCCATTGACAAACGGAAATCAGAAATTAGGTCCAGGGCCTGGGGCGATCTTTTGGCTGCATCTGAGCAGAAGGACACTTCTAAATTTTGGAAAGTGATTAATCACTCATACTTTTCTGGTCACCACTCTTTGGCCGATGACTGTCTTATTACTGAGGATGTCTGGTTAACTCATTTTAGGAAAGTCTTCTGTTCAGGAACCTATGAGAATTCGCATGTAAATCCTTCTGCACTTTTCAATTTAGATTCCAAAACTAAGGCCCCAAACATTATTTTTGACCTCCACGAGGTCAAAAATGCTATTAATAGATCAAGGCAGGGAAAAGCTCCCGGCCCCGATGGGGTTCCCGCTGATCTTTTTAAATCAGAAATTGATCTTTGGGGTCCGCTAGTTACAAATGTTTTGAATAGTGTGGTAAACAGTAACGTGCCCCTTTCATGGAAATCGGCCATTATTGTTCCTATCTTTAAAAAAGGTAATAGACAAGATCCTTCCTGTTACAGACCAATCTCTCTTATTGATTCGACGGCAAAGATTTTAGGTAGTGTGATCTTGTCCCGGTTAGAAGACTGGGTGTCCGAGGCCCAGATTTTATCCCCTATTCAATTTGGTTTTAGACCTGGTGTAGGCACAGTTGAGCAAGTTTTAAACTTGCAGCTGATACTCAGCAAATATGTGACAGTCAAAAAAGAGTCTATTCACATGGCTTTCATTGATCTAACCAGTGCCTTTGATATGGTTAATAGGTCAAAGTTATGGCAAATTTTGGAAGCCTTAGGCTGTGATCCGCCTCTATTGGAGCTTATTAAACGCCTACACACAGACCTAACAATTTCTGTTCAGGTCGGCTCACATGGGCAGAGAACCTCCCCCATCCCGTCAACTAGGGGCGTAAGGCAGGGATGTATCTTAGCCCCTTTTCTCTTTCTGATTTATATAAATGGGCTCTATGATTCACTTTTAAAACATGCAAAGGACATACCGAAGATGGGTCAGAGACACCTTCCAGTTTTATTATACGCTGACGATGCAGTTTTAATTGCCCTTACTGCAAACGGTTTACAGGGACTACTGGATGTATTTTACGATTTTATGCTGAATCTGGATCTGAAAGTAAATTACCCAAAGACTTTTGTTATGACTTGTGACCCACGCAATACAAAGTCTAAACTATTTTCTATGGGAGGGCACACTCTTAATAAGGTCAAAGAATTTTGTTATCTAGGCATGTACATGAGTTCTTCTTTGTCCTGGAAGACACACATTAATTTTAAGCTCCAACAGTTGTTAAGGAACAATGAAGCAATTTTTCGCTTTTCAAATAAACTAGGTCACAGACCCCCTGCTCAGTTGAAAACTCTTTATAATTCCAAATGCACTGCATCAGTCCTTTATGGGGCAGGCGTCTGGGGCTATAATAAAATACCGTCTCTTCAGAGTGTAGAAAATAAATTCCTGCGCAGATTATTGTTGGTTCCAAAATGCACCGCAAACATAATCTGCCATGAAGAACTGGGTCAGTGCTTTTTGGAGGACAGGGTCTTTATGGCTCCCCTACTGCTGTGGATCAAATGTTGGTCAAACCCTATGGCAAGTTTGGTCCAAGACTGTATCACTGATTGTCTTCAATTGGAATACTCAAATAGGATTCCCTGGCTTATGTTTCTGCAAAACTCCTTTGAGAACCTAGGGCTTAGATATATGTTTGATGATCCCCATCTATTAACCACAAAAGCTAGGTCTGTTTTGAAGTCTACTTATTCCAAGTACATATCAGAGCTGAGATTTTATAGTTCCCTGAAATTGAAATCTTTCGATTCTTATTCTCGGATTGTGACTGTTCCATGCCTTGAACCCTATTTGTCTTGGTTTTCAAGTTTTAAAATAATTTCCTTTTTAACACTTTTTAGACTTAATCTAATTCATTTTAAGGTAGCTTTCCCTGAACCATGTTTCTGGAAAAAGGATTTACCGCTTTGTCCCTGTGACTCCAAATCAACCCAGAGCACTTTGCATTTTTTTCTTTTTTGCCCTTTATATGCTGCACTTAGAGGGGCCTTTATTTTACCCACGTTACGTCTTTTTAGACCTATTCATTATAAGGAAGCCCTGCTATACCTTCAGAGATTGCCTAATATCCAAATTTGTCACCATGTATTAGACTTTGTCACAGCTTCTTTACGTATTAGGAAAAGGCCTACTCCTTTTTAAATATTTTATGTACGTATAGTATATCTTTTTAACGCTAACATTTGTACTTTTCTGACTTTGTGATTTTTAATCATGTCTAGTATATTTATCTATGTATGTCAAGGGGTTTCAGATTGGATGTTCATCTGGTGCTTCCAGTAATGGTTTTAAAGTTTTATTTTACTATTTATAGATTGGGAAATGTGTCTTGGTTTGTACTTTTATGGCAATTGCCGAATAAAGTTATTTGACTGACTGACTTGAATGCACGTGTGACTGAGTGTCCTGTGTTTGTGGTTGTCCGGGTGAAATGCACAAAGGAGTTGTCAACCAGCACAGACCAGAATTTGATTGGAGACAGGCTGTAAGGCACAGATGGTTTTAAGTGCAGAGAAATTTTCACTTTCTAAAAGAGGCATTTCTAAAATAGTAATATAAAATCTAACCTCAACAATAAACAGGATTTTCCATTACCATTCTGGCCATACTAATATGATCTGGTTACCCCTTTCAGATCAGAGTCTACCACTCAAAAAATATGAGGGCAGACCTAATGCTAGTCTATGAAAGGAGCAAGCCTTGCAGTACTGGAAATGAATTTAGGAGTTTTCAACTACCAGGACATATACACCACAAATGCAAATGTCCTGCCTTTTATCCAGATAGCACCCTGCCCTATGGGTTACCTAGGGCCTACCTTAGCGGTGACTTACATGTAGGGAAAGGTGAGTCTAAGGCTTGGCAAGTACTGTTAAATGCCAAGTTGAAGTTGTGGTGAAGCTGCACACATAGGCCTTGCAATGGCAGGCCTGAGACATGGTTAAGGGGCTACTTAAGTGGGTGGCACAATCAGTGCTGCATGTCCCAGCAGTAGCATTTCATTTATAGGCCCTTGGCACATGTAGTGCACTTTACTAGGGACTTATAAGTAAATCAAATATGCCAGTTGGGGAAGAAGCAATGTTACCATGTATAAGGGAGAGAGCAAATGCACTTTAGCAATAGTTAGCAGTGGTAAAGTGTGCTGAGTCCTAAAACCAGCAAAAACAGTGTCAGGAAAGTGGAGGGAGGCAGGCAGGCAAAAATTTGGAGGATGACCACCCTATGTCTGTCAGATCTAACAGGCTTCCAAAACGTTTTGCCCACATAAGCTATCCGTGCGGCAGTGCCCAGGGTTTGTGGATTCCCCTTGAGGGGCGTGAGAAAATAGGCAAAATATAAAAGCATTTTGAATTTTTTGAGAGAAATAGGGAAAAGGTGCTCCAGATAAAAGTGGCTGTTTTTTCCCTGAAAATGGCATTCACAACCAGTTTGCTATACTAAAGTTACCATCTTCTCAGCTTTCAGGAACATGCAGAGCTGAATCAAAAAATTAATTTTTGTGCGACAATTTTAGCATGTTTCTAAGAGGTAGCATATTTTCGCTATTCTTTGTGCTCTCAACCTACTTCCAGTTTGTGGTGGAAACCAGTGTGAAACCCAAGGGTGACCCAGAAATGTTATACATTCCTGAAAAGTAGACACAATTTTCAATTCAGGAGGGGCCATACGTGTAGATCCCTCAAGGTATTCCCAAGGACAACAACTGCTGGAAAAAAAGAAACATTGAAAATGAGTAGGAAAAAAACTAGCATTTGTGACAACATTTCATCTGTAACTTTTTGTCACAATGGCAGATTGACAAAAGCAGTATACCATTACATCTGCTAGACCCTTTTTATTCCGGGGATATATAGGGTTTGTAGGTTGTCCATGAACCCAAGTTACCCAGAGCAAACACCTGAGCTTCACCGTACAATAGTTTTCATTGAGTACCAAGTATAGACCAATTTTTATAGCAATAAAGGCAGAATGAAAAATGGGTATCAAGGAAACGTATGTATTTCTGAAATGGGCATAAGATGTAGAGTTTAGGAGCAGTGGTTATTTCTATATCTCAGAATCTGTGGGTACCTGTACTAGCGTAGGATTTAGAGGGTATTTGTCAAAATGTCATCTTTTATATACACTGGCTTACATTTGAAAGACCCAAATGCAGTGAAATCGAATTGATAATAACAAATGTTGTACTATTCTATGCTCCTACAAGTCTCCTGATAAAAATGTACCTCAGTGGTGTGGGTAGGCCTAGTGCCCGCAACAGGAAACGGGCCAACAATCAACATAGATGCATCACATTTCGTCCCTGAAAACTGGCCCTCTTTTTCTAAAGTGGGTAGCTCTAGATTTTGGAACTTAACTCAGCTGACAACTAAGGAAGCCTAGCCAACCTGTACATTTTTGAAAACTAGACACCTAGTGGTAGCCAGGATGTGCTGACTTGCATGGCTTTCATTCTGTTTTTTATACCCAGAATCCCTTGCAAACCTCAAACGTTACTAAAAAAAAAAAAAAATCATTTTCCTCACATTTCTGTGATAGAAAGTTCTGGAATGTATGGGAAGCCACAAACTTCCTTTTACCCCACATTCCCCAAAGGCTACAGATGAAAATGGTACCTCACTTGTGTAGGTAGACCTAGTTCCCGCAACAAGAGAAGCCTAAAACACAACATGTATGCAGCGCATTTTTCCACCGAAAAGTGACCCTTATTTTTCCTATGTGGGTATCACTAGATTTTGTACCTTAGTTCAGCTGACACCTATGGATACCTAGCCAACCTGTACATTTTTCAAAACTAGACACCTAGGAGTATCCAGGATTGGATGACTTTCGTCTCCACAACCCCCCTTTTTTTTTTACCCTGAATCCCTTGAAAACCTCAAACTTTGACAAATAAAAATTCCTCACATTTCTGTGATGAAAAGTTCTGGAATCTGCAGGGAGTCACAAATGTCCTTCCACCCCGCATTTCCCCAAGCCTCACAATAAAAATGGTGCATCACTTGTGTGGGTAGACCTAGTGCTTGTGACAGGAAACAGCCCAAAATACAACATGGATGCAGCACATTTTTCCAATGAAGACTGACCCTCTTTTTCCGATGTGGGTAGCTCTAGCTTTTGGACCATAGCTCAACTAGCACCCAGGGAAACCTAACCTACCTCTACATTTTTGACACTTGCGGGAATCAAGGGTTGGCAGGACTTGTGTGGATCCCATTAGGTTTTTTCACCCACAATGCCATGCAAGCCCCCAACTTTGCCTGATATCACATAGTTTCCCTACATTTCTGTGATGAAAACTTCTGGAATACGCAGGAATCCACAAAATTACTACCACCCAGCATTGCCCACCTGTGCCAATAAAAACGTTAACCCCACTTGTGTGGCTGGGCATAGTGCTGCGACAGGAACAGACCGAACTAAGGACAATGGGAGGCCTTGTGTGGAGAATGCTATTGACCATGGTTGGATCCGTTCCTGTCACTGGCACTAGGCCTAGCCACACAAGTGGGGCAGAGCTTTTATCAGTACAGGTGGGGCAATGCTGAGTGGTAGGAGTTTTGTGGATTCCTGCACATTCCGGAAGTTCTCATCACAGAAATGTATAGAAAATGTATGACTTCAGGAAAAGTTGGAGATTTGCAGGGAATTGTGGGTACACAAATGGTGTGGGGTGCATGTGACTAGACTCCTCCAGATGTCTAATTTTCAGAAGTGTCTGGGTCTGATAGGTTTTTCCAGGTAGCACTCTACCCAAGCCCAAAAAGAGCAGCCGTTCACTACTGATAATGGGATGATATTGGGAGTTAGCCAAGCTCTTCAGGCCTATATGTAAAATAAACACCCAAAAGAGTCAGATGTCCTCTTGCTTGCAATTGAGTTGGGATGCTTTAGTCTGCAAAGGGAGCAGAAAGACTGTTGCCCGCTTCAGTTGGGGTGGGGGGCATAACCATGACCATGGTAGTGGGCAGCCCTCGCCCCTCTCGAATAAATATATATATATATCTCCAGGTGTCTGGTGGGCTTTCTGCACACCCCTCCCAGGAGGCATTGCAGTGGTAGTTATCTCATCTGCCCCCTGTGGGGGTGTGGGCAGAAAGACTGGCCATTTTTTGGGAGGTGGGCTCATTGCCATGCACATTCTAGCCAGCCTCCACCCCTGGGGTTTTCTTTAAAAAAGAATCCCTGGTGCCTAGTGGGCTTTGCCCCCCCCCTTAGGGGGCAGATCGGGGGCTATTGCCTCACCTGTCCGTTAGGGAAAGCAGAAAGACTTCAGTCCCCATTTATGTGGGTTGGGTGAATGGCCATGCCTATTGTGGGCAGCCCCACCCCTCTTTTATAAACAAAAGAATTCACTGGTGTCTAGTAGGTTTTCTGCCCCACTAGGGGGGCAAATCAGGGGCAATAACCTCTATCTGCCCATCTGTTTCCCCAATGCTAAATGACTGTGCCCATTTGTGTTTATGGGTGGGCATCAACATGTCATTTTTGGGCAGCCCTCACTCCTCCGTATTAAAAAAACGAAAAAAAAACCCTAGTGCTTCGTGACTCCTCCGCCACACACAAACACCGCAACATCGACTGGCTCCCAGCCGTCCAATGCATGGAAGGGGTTAAATGTGAGATTTGATCGAATTGTAACCAATAATAGATGAGGAATGGAAACAAAACCTTTCCTTCAACGTGCATGCCCATCTACCAATTATCACAATGCAATACAATCTAATGCCTTCTCCCATAGGTCTCTCAAGTGGACTGCCATATGAAAAGTGAAACACATATTTGGAAAAAATGTGGTTCAACACTATTATAGGGCACCTTCTTCTAGTACTGCCAATTATAAACTTCCGTTTATCCTTTCGTAAGCCTTTTGAAAATATTTTTATCAGTAAGTTCTCTCTGAAATTGCGAAACAGGAATTGACACCATAAAACAGAAATTTTCATTGGTTCATTATCTAACATTTCCAATAGAAATGTACATAGAGGCTTTTTACAGGTAGGTATAGATACATATACAGGCAGCAGTGGGACAATGAGGAGTGCTGAGGTATATACAAACTGTAAAAATGCATACAGAGTATTTTAAATGTTTGCTTGTTACACATTCTGTAACTGGTCATCAGATTTAGTGTATGAGCTAAAGGAGAAAGGACAGCGACTCATTGAATTGCTAGATGTAACAGAAGTAGCATCACATAGTATTTCACCCACGGTGACATCACAGGTCTTATACCATTTCCTACCCTCAGTAGACCCCCATTTGCTACTGAAGGGCTAGGGGAAGAATTACGAGTGGTGAATACAGACAGTAAACAGAGTGCTTATAAACTAGACCACACTTTTTCTACAGTTGGGTTCCTGCCTTCTGAACTAGTGGTTAAAATATAATTTGTCCAGGGGTACCAAAGAGCATAGCAAGACAGGTGTAACAGCTGCTACCTTTGTCCAAATCCCTTTTAAGTGGGAGGGATGAAAAGTCAATCACTACGATGTGTGCTGATCCACAGGTGAGTTTTGTAAGCTATCCTGAATTATGTGACAAGGTGATTGATTGAACACAAGTTAGATGGGGGTGAGCTCCATTGGTGCAGCCCCAGTAGCCTCAACTAAACTCTGGATTTGATACAAGGTGAATTAGAGGGAACAAGGAGGCTTCGGTTGGAGATCACAGATGGAGAGTGCTCGTGGGCTATGAAAAGTATCTTGGGGAGATGCCATGATTTACTTTAGATACCAGGGTTGGTCATTTATAAGGGCAGCAAGGTTTGGTGGAAAAACAGCCTCCCTAGCGATGGTTGGGGATGATGAGCCTGCCTTTGAGGTAGAAGCAGTTTTGTGTGGTAAAGCTAATAACATTTTCCAGTGTAACAAGAGGACTGTGGTTGACCAATGTAGACAACATTAAAATAGTCAATTATACTTCTGGTGGAAACTGCTTATCTAAACCCTGCCCATGTAGAGGGGCAAATTGTGCATAGACCGGGTACAAAAAAACCTTGAACTGGTGCCTCTCGGAGAGAAAAAAACATATTTTGAAATGAAAGGACATATTACCGTTTCTAGCAAAGGGTGAAGGGTCAAGTGTCTTAGGGATTGAGGATGGAGCAAATGTTTTGAAGGAAATCAGTGAAATGACCGAAGTGTAATCTAATTGCATACTGTTGTTAGGTGGTTGAAAATGTGAGTGTTTAGACTTGAAGGAAACCAATAAAAAAATAACACAATTGGAGTGGAAGTGATGGAAGACCACTGTAGAGATGATTTTCTATTTAAAGGCTCTGTAAAAGCATTAGAGGCCCCAAAACTGAACCTCGAGGAATGGCAACAGATTCTGAGAGTGAAGAGCACCAAGAGGTCTAAAATGCTAATTTGGAGAGAGAATGATAAGTAATCCAGTGCTTATACACTCAGTGCAATTGTAGGAAATGCTTTAATCTCAGTAGTGTCGTTCACAGCATTAAGCAACGTGGATGGGTCCAGGAGGAAGATGATTAAAGACAGATGCATATATTGGGCAGAGGTAATGCAATCTGAGACTTAGGGCCAGATGTATCATGAAGGCCTTTTGCGATTCGGAAATATCGATTTTTAAGAAATCGCTATTTCCAACTCGCAAAATGCCATGTATCACATTTGCGAATCGGTAATAGCGATTTCTAAAAAATCGCAAATGCTATTACTGAACCGCAAATTGCGATACCTGCCCCATTCGCACCTATTTCCAAAATTGCAATTTCTTAACTAGAAATCGTAGTTTTGGAAATGCAAAACCCCAGGGTGCTGGTGGCCTAGGGCCCCCTCTGCTGCACCCCAAAATAATTTTTTTCACCATATAAGGTGCACACATGCCAAAAGAGCATGTGTGCTTTACATGTAAGTTTTACAAATGCATTTTAAATGCATTTTTAATATTTGCACATAGTTACCACCAAGTTCAACTTGGTGGTAAATTGCGATTCCTAAATGCCCAAATTGCATTTAGGAATGGCTTCATACATGTGCTAAGGAATCGCAAGTAACGAATCCTTATTTGCGGTTTCTTATTTAAAGAGTCGCAATTTGCGACTCTCTAAACAGGGTCGCAATTTTTAGGAATCTCTATTTTAGCGATTCCTTAAAATTGCGTTTAGAATGTCTTTCATACATTCTGAAATGGCATTTTGCATTCGCAAACGGGCATTCGCACTGTTTGCGAATGCAAAATGCTTTCATACATCTGGCCCTTAGTGAGTTCAATTTCAGTGGAAAGAGCATCTTCAAGTGTAATTGAAATGGGTAGAGGAGATGGTTGTTGGAGATATGTAAAGTAAATGGCTTAAAGAGAAGGTCCTCCAGTTTCTTGGAGAATAAAAAAGATTGAACATTACTTGGAGATGAAGGGGGTTTTAGCACTGATAAGACAAGTGGATTTGATTCATTTTGTGTAGGTGCCTGATAGGAAGTACTGAAGTAATAATGTTGTCAGGCAGGATATTGGCCAAATAGTTAAACAGGGTAAAAGAAGTGTTTGCCATGTGAAGTATGAGCTCTGAGCCAGAAGGAGAAGTGGAGGAAAAGGCAGGTCGAGCAGAAAGATTAGGAAGGGAGGAGTGAATGAGGTCAGACTGTAGTGATGATGCTTCTAAGATTAAAATTCTTTGAGAACATGTGTGATATATGGTTAAGTTTGATGCAACAAGGGGGTGTTTTTTTTTACAACAAACATTATTTAGTTCCACCCTAATACAAGTGAGGAGTTAGGGTCGCATTACAGCAGTGCTGATACTGCACTGTCACATATCGGTTCAAATAGATTACACACAGACCATCCATTGAGGTTGGGACAATCCCTTTTACTGCTCGCATCCCTAATGCGGGCCCACTCTTAGTAGAAATGGATTGTTGCAGAGTACTGCCCATGTGGAGGGAAGAAAGGGTGGCAAAATTGCAAGTCAGTCATTTTAGCAGATCTGCACGAAGATTATTGGATTTCTTTTCAATGTATGACAATTTGGCAACATCTTTTTTTTATAGGAAGGCATTAGCTATCCTTTGAGTCCTACCAAGTGGTTTTTTTTCCACCATGAGCATCCAGACGAGCGGGCTAGAGTAAGTTAAACACTGACTGCAAGGTCTAAATAAACACATCATGTAAGGTGGAGACAAAGAGTGACGCAAGGTCTGTCTAGATTTGTTCACGATATTTAAGAAGTAGTTGTGAATTTGTGTTAACTTATATGGGCTATGGAGATAAATGCCAGAGCGGTGTTTTTGGGTATGTGTACCACAGTGTGATTGGTTTGAGGAGGTGCTAATAATGTGCAGATGATTAAAGCAAAAGGTTATATATTTTGCTGTTGTACAAGAAGATTCAGCCTTTCACTTTGCACCTTTACTGCTAAACGGATCTAGTGATTGTGCATCTTCTGGTACCAATTCTTGTTTTAGGGGTTGAAAGGACACAGTATTCGATGCCAAGCATTATTTCTTTACTTGCCCTTCATATAATGACTAGAGACATAATCATGCAGAAATTGTAATTATTTTCTTGTACAGCATAGCAAATCCCCTCTTAGTAAGTGGTGCAATTTATGGAGATATAAAGGTATTCATTTATGGACTTATAAAGTGCTACAGCTTCCACAGAAGGTTTCCCAGCGCTAAGCAGAGACTAGGCTGAACCATGGTAGCTGTTCAAATTAACCAGGTCTTCAAGCCTTTACAAAATGCGATGGGAGGAGTGCAGTTTCTCAGTGACTCTGGAAGAGTGTTCCACAACCTAGGACCCAAAAAAGTGAAAGAAAAGCCACCCATGCGGGCCAATCTGAACCTAGGCACAATGCACGGGGCCTAATTCATTGATCATAGCATACATATATGCTGATAGGGTGACTAGCTCCTGGATATGTCTCAGACCCAAACCAGCTTTAGCCTTGTACATTTAGCACGGACCTTTGAATTGGATGCGCTTTGTGATCGTAAACCAGTGAAGCTTGTGGAAAATATGTGAAACCAAAGCGTGTTTTGGCAGCTGAAACAGAAGTCTGCTGGCTGAATACTGGACAAGCTGCAATCATCAAAACGAAGTCTTATCTATGCCTAAATAAAATACATTGCCGTAATTTAGCTTTGATAGAATGAGGGCTTGAATCAGTGCCCTTTAAGATGGTAGAGAAAGCATCCAGATAATCTTTTTCACCCATTTGAGCACCGCAAAGTGGGTGAAGGAGACCTTGGCTACCTGAAGTTTCATAGATAAATTCTCATGCAGCAAAGAAAAACAGATTTTTGATTTGGGACAATGGTTTGGGGAGAGCCCCTAGGGATGATGGCCAGTGCTGTGGACCCCAGAGAAGAGGGTTCTTACCCAGGCCCACATCTTCCATCTTATCCCAGTTGAGCTGGAGCAGGTTGTTATTCATCCATAAGGATATTTGGCTGAAGCCTTGGTTAAGATCGGAGGAACAAGGGTCCTGTTGAGATGACAAAGTAAAGATGACATGTGTGTCATCTGCTTGAGGGAACAGGGTTAGGTAACAGCTCTCCACTACATCTGCTATGGGGTGAACATAGATATTAAACAGCATGGGGCTTAGAACAGAGCCCTAAGGTACGCCAGAAGTGAGAGCTCTTGGCACAGACCTCTCATTGGCTGAAAAAACTTGCAACATGAGATTTTCAAGGAATGATATAAGCCATTCCACTGCTGTAATACCAAGGCCCAGAGTCCTTAGTCTTGAAACTAAAATAGAGTGGGACACAGTATTGAAGGCCGCACTGAGATCAAGTAAAATAAGCATGACTGTTTCCCCTCATCTATGTCCAGCCCTAAACCTGACTGTGAGGGATGTAGATAATTTTGAGCTTCCACAAATGATGTAAGCCGGGGGCTGTTTACATGTTTCTCCAAAACTTTGGAGAAAATGGGCAGTAAGGAAATCAGTGGGAAGTTTGACCAGGTAGTTGGGTCAAGATTTTTTTATTTTTTTATTTTTTTAGAAGTGGCAAGACCATCACACGCTTCTAACTCTGGGGCACCCTTCCCTCCAACAGAGAGGTATTAAGAAGGTCCATCACCACCTGCAGAAATTGTGGGTCTGGGAGGCCAAGTTTTTTATTTGGTAAAGGATCCAGTGAGTAGTGTGCCCATAATCAAGCAATTAGAGCCAACAGAAAGCACATTCAGAACACAATTATCGAATCTTGAGACATATGCTTCAGAGAATTGAGGTCCACCAACACCGTATCTAGAACTGAAAGAAGAGATGATTCAGTCACATTTTCACCCAGAACGGGGACATGTACGATTTTAATTGCAAGGAGATAATTAAGAACTTTAAGGTGTTAGAGATGACAATGCTTGCACTTGCTAGTCATAGAGTTGCAGGGTAAAATATTCCCTGTTGAAATTTTGATGTACCTGTTTATAATAGCTTCTATGGGATCCAATTGTTGGTGCATGTTTTATGACCTCTATTGAATTGCTGGAGAAAATTCTAGTTGACAGCCAACAGTACCTATTAGCGTTAGGCAATATTTTTATTTAAGAAGAAAAATATTCCTTGTTTTTCAGCTGGACATGTGCCAATGCATTTCCACAAATACATGTACCTCGACTGCATCCAATGCAATCCATTTGTAATTTATCAGCTGAAATTGCCACCAGTGATTGGAAAGTTATTGACAACCAGCATCTGCCAGATCATGGCAAAATCCATCATCTGTCTTGAACTTAAGTGGCCACAGCATAGGCAGGGAAAATATTTAATCCTTCAGAACATGACAAGCCAAAGGCCTTGAGATTGGACTTAGAAAGAAGTTTCATGGATATCAACAGCTTGGAACCTATGTGAACTTTCTGTTGAAAGGCAAATGGTGTATTGAATGTCCCATATGTCACCATAATACAGCAGATATTTTAGCTCAACATAGGAATTACGTGCAAGTGGTGGGCAGTGCTTAATTTCCAAAAGAATAATAGTGGGACCCAAAGATTTTCTCGGAAGCCCACTACCGGCACTACTAAATGTTGGTGTGTTGGTTACCAAGGCTACACTGTCTTGATTTCACCTCATGCCCCTTTGATACATCACCACACGCTCAATTTTCCTTTATATCACTTTTTAAAGTTCTTACCTCAGTACATTTTTCTTTCTTTTGCCCTGGATCAAGGCCTGATGAGGAATGAATGTGTTTTGATGCCCAGAAATGAGTGCTGGTGAGCCCCACCTGCAACCACAAGCTCTCATTAAGCACTGGGGCTGGGATTGTAACATCTTTTGATTTAATGACACTCTCGGAACTGTTTCAGAAATGCTAAGGAGGAGTTTAGGTTATTATTTGGTAAGCCATGGTGTTAGACCTGGCATTCTTGGTGTGATTTCCACTAACTTTTTGCCTTCTGACCTTCTGTTTTAACAACTTCATATTTGCTGGCTTGATAATTCTGTGCACTTTACCACCGCTAAACCGTGCTAAACAGGAGCTCTGTTCTCTAAAACATGGTGATGTTGGATTCTCCACAACTGGCATATTTAATTTACTTGTAAGTCCCTAGTACAGGGCACTGTATGTGCACAGGGCCTGTAAATTGAATGGTACTGGTGGGTCTGCAGCACTGATTGTGCCACCCACTATAGTAGCCCTCTAAACATGTCTCAGACCTGCCACTGTAGAGTGTGTATGTGCAGTTTTAATCTGTTATTTCGACCTGGCAAGTGTACCTACGTCCAAGGCCCTAACCTCCTTATTATCAAATGTACGTCACCCCTAAGGTAGATCCTGGTTAACCCCAAGAACAGGGTGCAGTGTATTTAAAAAGTTGGACATTTACTTTTGGGTATAACATGCGCTGGTAGTGAAGAACTATTCATTTGTTTTTCACTACCGCAAGGACTATTTCTCCTATAGGTTAACATTAGGTTTAACTTCAAGCAACCTTTAAGTGTAACTTCAAATTTGGAAAAGATAGAAATTTGAATTTTGGTGTCTCTGGGCTCACAATTTTAGACTGTAAGTCTGAAAATGCCACTTTTAGAAAGTTGGCATTTTCTTACTTTGACCATGCTTTGCCTCTGCCTGTCTCCGAATACACTTCTGGTGTCGGTGACAGCTGGGCTTTGTGCATTCCCCCTAGACAGCCACACACAAGGGGCGCTAGTGCTAGTTTGCATCCTGATGGCCCATCACCAGGCTGATGGGTCTTCCTGGGCTATATCGGAGGGAGGAACTGACACACTACTAAATAGCGCTATGCATCTCCCTACACAGAGGGCTGCATAACCCCCTGTAGAGTGTCTGGTGCCAGGAAATGAAGGGCAGGGACCGTGTGTACTTCACAGGCCTCTCTTTGAAGTCTCCCTCACTTCAAAGGTTCAACTGGGTATTCGTACTGGACCTCAAACCCCACCATATAAGTACACTTCTGGATCTGAAGGACATGCTGCTAGGAAGAAGGACTGCTGTTCTGCCACTCTGCTCGGCTACATTGCTGTGTTGGCCTGCTGCCTCTTGCCTGGGTCTGACAAGGACTTTACTTCACTATCTACATCCTACAGAAAACCAAGTGACTCCAAGGGCTTGCGACTTACAATCCCAGGGACATCAAAGGCTGCATTGCAACTCTGTTCCTGCTGCTGGACTCTGCCATCTGTGAGTTCTTCTCTGCCTGAGGTGCCAAACCAGCCGTGTGCCATAGAAGTGGGTTTTATAGCTGTTGCTCTGCAAAAATTGACTCATCTGAGCCAATGCTCCGCTCTGAACCAGCGCAGTGCCCTCCAGAGCAGCCGCATTGCCGATTCAATGACTACTCAGGACCCGACTATGAGGGTCGGCAACAATGTAGTGCCGATTCAAGGACATCGCTTGACGACAACGCATCACATATATCTCAATGGAGTTTGAACCAAACATGGGACACAACTACAAGGCTCGATACCGAAACATATACCTGACTGCATGGATTGAAACCAATGCCTCGCTTGCGAATCGCTCCTTGACGTCGATGCTGGCTCTCTCCAAGGTACTTTTTCAGCAGGGTCTGCGTGAGTTCTGTAGCTGGCCTGCCCTCCATCGTGGTCGGCCTGAACTTTAGATTTGCCCTGGTCTAGCACGACCTCAAGTAACCTTTTAGCGCTTATGACTTTAAGGCAATATGTTGCAGTTTATTCTTTAAAAATTCATAACTTGGGATCTACTTATTGGACCTTTGTTTTTTTTGGTCTTGTCTTACTCATAGAGAATTAAGCTTTATGTTTCTAACGAGATGTGGTGCCTTTTTGTGGTGTTTTCACTGTGTTACTAATTCAAGTGTTGCCCATATACTTTACACATTGTCTCTTACTTTAAGCCTGACTGCTCTGTGCCAAGCTACCAGAGGGGGAGCACAGGTTAATTTAGGTTCTGAATCTCACTTCCCCTGACTAGGATTGTGGTCCCCACTTGGACAGGGTGCATACTTCTGCCAAATAGAGACCCAATTTCTAACACATGAGAATTAGCTTTTAAATGACTAAAATAGAGTACTGCCTCCTTCCAAATGAACAACATAGCAGTTACTGTGCATATATCACAGTGACATATTTCAAAGTGCCCCTGAGTAGTTCTTGGTTCCAATTGGCTTCAGAGAAGGTAGATGCACTGGTTCAAAGATGATAATCTCCTTTTCTAACTATGCCTTATTGGCATACACCCTTAACTGGTTATCTTAGTATCAGAGTGGGATGCCGTTTGACCCTTTCTATGGTCCTGCAAAGGTCACAAGCCTGCTGACTACAATAAAGACACAGGGTCACTCACCACCACATCATAAAACATTTTGTATTGTATGTATTTAACAATAACTCAACCATTTGCACAGTTTGGTGTAATTGTTAGCACTTTACATTAAACAATAAAATGAATAGTTAGATATAGAACCACAAGATGTACTAAAAGTACTAGTGAAATGAGTTAAACCCTGTAGTCTGTGGGATCATGTCTAAGAAACCCTGGTGAAACCTGAACTTAAAAAAAGGTAATTTGAACTCAAACTTTGGCTTCTTGCACAGGATAAATGATTTTACAGGCAGTGGGTAATTCCAAGATCCTTAAAAGATGGACCACACCATGCCTTTCAGGTTATGGCACTATGTGAGGACGGCTGTGTAGAGAAAGGCTGGCCTTTGATGTTAGCAATCTCTCCTCTAGCCCTTACCTACTCATAAGGGATAATTAAATACTCATAATAGGGGGAGGAAACATTGCTTTACAGATAGAGTTTGGTCATTCCTGTACCATTTTATCCAGCTGCGGGTCAAATGTTGTTGAGCTGTAAGCAATCCGCCTACCCTTCACACTTCAAGTTTTTAGAGAGTTAAGATACGGAGTGAGATCTTTGCCAAGTCTAATTTAGATCTACATTAGTTAGGACAATAGAAGGGTCAGGGTCACAGACTGAACCCTATTACTGACATTTGTTTTCTAATTTATAACATTGAGGCAGTACTGTGATATCTATTGTCTCCTCAAACAAATATGTTATTTTTTGTTGGACCTGGCTCTCTGCAGGGTCACCCCCAATCATTTTGCCTTCACCCCTCCTGTTTTGTTGAACCTGTTTTTGTTTGTCGGCTTTTAGGACTCTGTGCACTTTACTACTGCTAACCAGGTCTAACTTGTGTGTGCTCTCTCCTGGTAAAATTGTCTTACACCCAAATGGCACATTTAATTTACTTGTCCCTAGTAAAGTAGTACACAGGGTCTGTAAATTAAATGCTACTAGGGGGCCTGCAGCTTTTATTGTGACACCCACTTAATTTGCAAAACAAGACTTAGGCCTGCCATTGCGGCCTTTCTGCGCAGTTTTAAACTGCCATTTCGACGTGGCAAAAAAAAAAAACTACTTTGTGCATGCATAAACCTTCCTTTTTAATTCATATGTTACCCCTAAAGTAGGCCCTAAATAGTCCATAGGGTAAGGAGTGTTGTATTTATAAAGTTGGACATGTTTTTTAAAATTTTTACCTTTCCTGGTGGTAAAAAAAGTTTCTCACATTTGCAAAATCTACTTCTGCCATAGTATAACATTTGGTTACCTTATTACATTTAAGAAGCAATAAGATTTGTGTGGGAGCAGGTAGAAACTTTATGTTTGGTGTCTGAGAAATTGTAAGTTTAAACCCTCCTGTTTGGTAAAGTTGGATTTTGAGTCACAGTTCGGAAAATGCCAGTTTTATAAACTTAGCATTATCGTGTCCCAGCCTGTATTCTGGCACACCTGAGTAGGTGTAGTTGGTGGCTGGCCTTTGTGTATTGCCACCAGAAAGTATCACAGTCAATTCAATTAAATTCTCTTTATTCAGTCAAAATTTAGACCATTAGAGTACAGTCAACCATACATCAGTACATGAAACAAAAAAAAAGGACGAAGAAAGAAATAATAAAAAAGCTCTTAATAAATACTATAAACAGGAACAATCTTTGGTTTCTTCATAGTCTAGGAGAAATAAATAACAGAAAACCTCCTTGCCTACTTAAAAACCTAGCGTCAGCACATTTCAGCAAGCTCCTGCTAGAAGATATTGGATTCCCATTCACAGCTATTTGAAATGAGATGTGCTTTTAACCATTAATACATGTATAAATACATAGAATCAAGACTTCAGTATAAAAATATCTTCAAGAATACTAATATAAGGTTCAGTATACCATTATCCTAAAAAGTAAAAACATATTTGTAGCCAAAACTACTCTTGGTAAAATAATTCAGATACTAACAGTCTAAAATGCAATGTACTATCATACGGTAAATACGTTTATGAATAGATGCGATATCTCAGCCGTAAGTCATAAAAACTGTTTTGATCGTAACAATCTAAAGTGCAGTGTGCTAAAATACAGTAAATATATTGACAGACAAATGCTTTATCTCAGCCATTGACCATGAAAAGTAAAAATAGTAAAAACAAATGCTGTTGTTATAATAATATTGTCACTATAAGTTATAATAAGATTTAATGAGAAAATGTCATCTCTAAAACCATTAAATAGAAACAGGAAAAAGGGGATAAGCCATCCAAAAATCATAACCATCTGTTGTTCCCCGCTATACCTGCTATAAAGCTCAACATTGGAAGTCAAACACTGAGAGTGGCCCTATAACGAATAGACCAAGCTGCTGTCAAAAATTTAGTGACCGTGCTTACAACCAATGTAGACAAGTCATATTTACAAATTCTATTGGCGTTAGCTCGGTCATATAATAGCAAAGCTTTACACAATGGAATAATCCATTTCCCCCTAGGACTCTTATATAGGGGGCAAAAAAGCAGAACATGTTCGATTGATTCCTCCAGTGTATTACATTTTGAGCATTTATTTGCTTCGGAACTGTTCTTCGACCATTGAGCAGTAAAACTGTTGACTGGTAAAGTTCCATATCTAAACTGGAGGAATAGAGCACGGGCATAAGCAGATATTGGAAGGTCGAGAAATTGCTCAGGCCATGGTTCTTGTTTTACAAGCAGGAACTCAGAAGTTAATTGGCCCACCCCATTACTATGAAGGATCTCCGCATTGACCCTCTCCCAGTATCTCTGTTTAACTAATGAAATAGCATTAGTGGGGATCGACTCGTGTTTCTCCCAAAAATGGGGGAAGGCCAATTCGTCCCAGGCCAATTTCATCTCCCTCAGCCAGCTGACCTTTTTATAGATATTCTGGGTCTTTATGAGATCTTTTATTGCCTCTCGAAAAGATTCCAGTTCTTCAATTTTCCATATGCGGATCCAATATAAGAGAGGTCTCAGACCCGCTACATCTTTAATGCTATTTGTTCCGAGATCAAGTCTGAGAGAGATCATTGGTGTACCTTTCCCCAAACTGGTTATTTACCTGAGAAAATAGTTCTCTTTTAATTTGGAGAACATCCAACTGCCTTTGAGAACCCCATTGCTCTGCCCCATACAGTGCAGTACTTCGGATTTGAACTTTATATATTTCGAGGATAGGATTCAAGGGCGGACTGTCTACAGTCCCAGCTTTGCGTCCTAGGGCCCCCCTCTTTGACATATTATATGAGCCCCTTTTGTGATAGCTGCGACCCAACTACACGAATCCATTAATCTGATCCCCAAGTAATCATACTCAGTGACCCTTTCCAAAGGAATGGAATTCATTATAATGGTCGCTTTAGCTTTTGTTCTTCTGGAGCTACATATCATAAGCATGGTTTTGTTAACATTAACTTCCAAACCGAAATCTTTGCAGAACAAACAGAATTGGTTAGCAAGATTTTGCAATCCCATAGGAGTTTTGGCTAGTAGGATAGCGTCATCCGCATAGAGCAGACCTGGAGTTTTCTTGCCCGCCAACTTGGGCTAATCATTAGTACAGTTGGTTAAATATTTAATACAGTTCTTTTATATATAAAAGGAAGAGGATGGGTGCTAAGACGCAGTCTTGCGTAACTCCTCTTTGGATAGCAACTGGGTGAGATAATCCACCATCCTTACCGCTCCTGATTTGGGCAAAGGTACTATCATGAAGTCGAACTATAAGGTTTAGAAGACCTTTAGGAACACCCATATTAGGTAGTGTCAGACAAAGTTTGTTCCTAGGTACCAGGTCAAAAGCCGCTCTGAGATCAACAAAAGCCATTCCACCTCCAACATCCACTGTCTTCCATTTAATTGCTAGAAACCTTAAGACCTGGTCTATTGTACTAGTCGCAGATCTGAACCCTGCCTGTAAGTCTGAGATAGCTCCATTTTCTACTATCCACTCTTCTAAGTGGAACAAGATCTGCTTTGCAAAGAGTTTTTGGAGGTTATCGAATAGGCATATTGGGCGATAATTAGAAGGATCGCTAGGGCTGCCTTTTTTAAAGAGGGGAACTATCTCGGCTCCTTTCCATGTCTGGGGAATGGATGCTCCTGCAGGAACTGCAATACAGACCAAGTTCAGATAAGGGGCCCAGATTTCGGGATTCGATTTATAAAGATCACCAGGGATTTTGTCGAGACCCGGGGCCTTCCCCCACTTCAGAGAGGTTATTGCTGCCTTGGTTTCTGCCAAGGTGAATCTAATTGGTGGTACAACAGATTTCCTGGTTTCAACCAATTCTTTGGAACTTGATGCATCTTCCCCTGTATAAAGGGACCCAAAGTGTTTCACCCGAGTTACAGGGAGGATTGAGGTACCAGGTGGAGGAGGGGAGTCACCACAATCGCTTGAAATCAGTTTCCAGAACTTGGAGGTGTCATTAGCTCTTGCGGAATGCAGAAGAGCAGCCCACCTTGCTTCCTCCCAGCTCCTACGGGCCTTGATGAGTTCCTGTTTATAGCTCTCTTTTGATTGCCTTATAGGCTCTCTAGCCCCCCCTTTTCAGATCCCTCAATAGCTTAAGCTTCGCTTCCCTACATGAATGGTTAAACCATCTCTCACTGCGCTTATTCCTTGTTTTGGCAGCTGTTTCTTGGATGAAATTATTTTGGAGGGAGTTAAATCTAAATGTGCTGCCATAAGCCTATCCCCATCCTCATGTAACCGGAGCATATGCTCCATTTGTTCTGCTAAAAGGCTGTATATCAATGTAAGGAAGCCCAATGAAGAATTAACAGCATTCCACTTAATGTTGCGTTTGTTATTGGTCATGGCAAGCTGCTGTACATTATCCTTATTGTCAGAGGCTTCTATTATAGGCAGCAAACCCCTAGTACATAAAACTAGTGGTTCATGGTCGCTTTCCTCATGTTCCATTACCATCATATCGGCCATATGTCCCCACAAACAGATATCCAATAAAAAAATAGTCGATATGGCTCCTATAAGCTCCTCGGCTAAAAGTGGGGCAGGGTTTAACATCTGAGCGAGAGCGGACATTACAGGCACGAAGACCATATGCAAGTGTGATGTCAACAATTTGGTAGGCTGTTCTGCTCATTCTAATACTTTTATTCGATGTTAATTGCGGAATACCACAGTATATCACAGTATACCACAGTAATTTCACAGTCAGTTGTGGGCCTAGGTGCTGGCAGGGTGGGCTATCTTGACTTGAAGAGGCGTGGACCTGTCTCACTTGCACTTCAAAGACACTGTCTCTGCTCACACACAGAGACACAGAGAACTTCTTACTAACCTATTGTTATTACAGGCAGATTGGGACCCGAGCAGAAAGGCAGGAAATTCCAAATACCTCTGTAGTGGGAAGAAACCAGAAGGTTCTCACACTCCAAAGCTAGCCACAGGTATAAAAGTAGGACCTTCAGACCAACTCTTCATATCAAATCTGGACCTGTGGTAAGACTCAGAAGGCCTGCTCTGCTGCCTTGCTGCTGGAAGGATGGTGTAGTGAAATGTGTGTTTTGAGCACTGACTTCTTGTTGCACCACATTGCACCTGGATTAGCTGCCCAGTGTTTACCAGTTACAGACTACATTTTGTATTCAGTTTAGCCTTATATTCATTCTGCCTATTGACTTTATCGTAGCATTAGACACTGCCATGTTAAAGGCTGCCTGTAATTTTCCACATTGTAAACTGTGCATTCTGTCTTTTTTTCGTGCTCTTTTCTCACCAAGGGCTTTGGTTGATAAGGATGTAATCAGACGGCAGGGGACGGCATTGTTTTGACTTGACATCTTGGGATTGTGGCCAAACCCCAACATGTTATTTTCAAAGCATACCTAAACTAGCCAGCTTGTTTGAACCGTAAAATGAGGGTTTTTTCCAGAAAGCTCCTTTGTTTTTTTAAGATATAAAAAGACCCAGGGCAACATTGAGGGCTGGAGAGACCTCAATCAGGATTTTAGACATCGGATGCCTGATATATTTCCCGTGAGGATAGAGATCTCTTTCTCTTTTGCAGACAAACGGGGTCACTGGCTTGCTGGCATGAGAAAGATGAAGCACCTGATAGGCCCTACGATGATGCATTTTTAATTCATTATTTGCTTTGCATTATAATATTTGCTGTGTATATTGCAGTGGAGAATCATTTTGGTATGTTTTCATTTCATTGTTGTGACTATTTTTAAACGTGTGCTTTCAACACGCTAATATTTTAGGAACCTCGCATAATGAAATAGTAAATGTTTTCTTTGTATTAAGAAGTGCATTATAGAGATTTTTGTCAGCTCAGTCATTAGTGAAAAGCAAAACAGATGGCCCTGCTGCTAGAAGGACTGATGTGCTGCCCTTAAGTAAGGAAGACTGCACCTGCTCCTTGTACGCGGAAACACCACAGTGACTCCAAGGGCTAGCTGACTGGCTTCCTGGTCTGAGCTACATGGACATAACAAGCGAGAACCGTCCTGCATCTGCCCAGCTGCCTGACTCAACTGGACCTGCCTGTTCCCTGCTGCTGGATTGACACCTCGTTCCCAAGCGGTGCCTCCAGTTCTACTGCTTGGATTTTTATCATTTTGGTGTCAAATTTATATAATTCTACTCTTTTCCAAATTGGTGTGGGATGTTTCTTGTGTTGTGCTTTTACTTTATTACTGTTTGTGTGCTGCATACATACTATACACATTGCCTCTGAGTTAAGCCTGACTGATTTTGTGCCAAGTTATCAGAAGGTTAAGCACAGAATAATTTAGTGACTTTTGTGGTGCCCCATGAGGCTGTTAAATGAGAATGGTTCACCAACCCCTGCCTCAACCAACAACCCAATTCCTCACACTTTACACTAGTTAGTAATATCATGATGGGCTTTTTTTTTTAAGAGCGTGGAACAAATTTGATGTTATCTTGTACAAGTTTCACTGTTGCTACCCTTTAGCACATGTAATTTATTGCTATAGACTCATATTTATTTCGTTTAGTTTAAACGTTTATTCTGGATTGATCGAAATATGCTGTGCTTCTTCGTGAACTTACATTTATGTATTGCATGTGTAGGTCTCTAGACCATCAGCTCCTCATCTCATCATTATCCCTTTAAATGCATGGGATTAAAGAACTCCATATTTTCCGATTTCTCATTCCTCTCTCCATTCTTTTGTATGTAGTCCAGATATGAATGGCTACCAGTCAATTATCTCTGAGGACCCACAAAGATCTGTCCTCTCCACAGGGATCAATAGTTTGTACATGAAACTGGTTGCAGTCTTGAATCACGGAATTTAGATTAGTGATGGTGATGCACAAATACACCTGAAATTCTCCACTATCAAGGAAAGCCACGCTTGCTTGCAGCAATGTACAAAACAACAATAGCACTCACCCCAAGGATATCCAAAAGAATACAATGGTAAAAGTGGCAACTAAATGCTGGAAAACCACATCTTAAATGCTTTCCTGAAGGCAAAAACATTGGGATTGGACCTTGAGTGAAAAGGCTGAAGATTTCATTGTTTGAATGCCCAAGAAAGAGCAGCTTCCCAACCCCGCCCTTTTGTAGCAAGGAACAGCAAGTAGCTTTACTACAGACAATTCAAGACCCTGTTTGGAATATAAGGTTTTACTTTGCCTTGGATATAAACTAGCCATTATTGATAGAAGGCACAGTGGAATATACAAAGACTCCTGAATATATAGGGGCCTATTCACAAACTGCATACTGTAGTACATTTTTTAGTACTACAGTGTACTACAGATATGCTTCTAAATGCTATCCTTAGACTTGAGGAGGTTACGCAGTCACCTCTCCTATCTTTTTCTGTGCGGAAATCTTCTTCCCAACTAGGGAGCCTCCACACATGTAAGTATATGTTTTAGTAGTAAATGTGGGGCACACAAAGGAGAGTGGCTGGAAATGGAGAGTAGTACAACTATAGGAGAAGGGATTTAGACATGAGCAAGGAGGGGTTTGGTCAGGGGTTTAGTGAGGGGCATGCACCCACTCACAAAAGAGTAAGTCCATTGCTGTTCACAAACTACACTTCTAAAATTATTACAGCCAAAAAGGGACCCAAAGCAGTAGTAAATTACTCCAGCTCAGAGCTGAATTAGGTCCCGCACCATACATGGCCAACCCGTGTTACTACAACACCCTCCCACAGAATATAATGGAAGTAGGGATTTAAAATAAAACTCTATATAAAATAATGTTAAATTAATTTATTTAACCAAGTTAGAATATAAATAAATAATCTTTAATGTTAAAATATGACAAATTAAACCATATTATATTAATATTTTAGTACCCTTTAAAAAAAATTGTAACATTGTAATCAAATACATTACTTTTAATCAAGTCTATGCATCACTTTTAATAATTATTAATGCATAGTAACTTTTTTTACTTTATGTGGAAACCTATTTTTTAATTTAAACTTCAACAAAATAATGCAAACTTACTTTATTATATTTAAGTGAATAGACATTCCCTTTAAAATAATTTAATAGTGCTAGAGCATTTTGTGATTTTTTTCCCCACCTTTAGATAAAATGTAAACAATTAGTATACATTATTATTTAACATAACATATTGTTAAGAATTTTGTTTAGTTAAATACACTTTTTTACTTTGCATTATAATATACCACAGGAAGACTCTGAGGTCTGGGTGGATATTTCAGTACAGTAAAGTATTGGTACACCACATTATGGTGCTAATTGGTTACTGGGCACATTTCTCATCTGATGCCACATGTTTGTGGGCTACTTGGACAATGGGATGTGTGGTCCAATACCTTTGCACAGGTGGTGGAAGGAATTAGATTCAGCATTGAAAAGAGAAAGAGATGGAGAGGTGGTTGAGAGGTAGGAACTTGTAAATATGGGCCAGGCTAAATTCTCCAACGACACACTCAATCATTAATGAAGGCAGCACAACATTTTGAGGAGTTAGTCTGTTGGATCACCAAGTACAAAAATAGAGTTTCGGTTGACAAAATCTCAATCATTTGGAAGGGGCTGGAAGTGAACTGTCTTGTTCTGAAGGCAACTGTCAGCAGACAGGGTGGAAGAAAGACAAAAAACAGTAGCACTGAAATCTGTTCAAACAGTGGCGTGTTTAGAAGTCACCTTAGAATTGATAAGAATCATTAATATTTGAAATATGGACAATACATTTCTGTCGGTCTCAGCTATGTATTACCATTATCCCAAGGTTGGGTAACCATCTGGAACTTATACTTGCTTCTAGAATCAATAGAGTGACCAGTCACTTTACTGTATTTCTAAATACTCTGACCTTAGGCATGAGCAGTACTCCTTACCCCAAAGGGCTCCTTTCTGCCATCATCTCATTTCAATTTTTTTCTAAGTTGCAGCACAAATCAGAAAATACTATGCTGAATATTGTACTGTGATCATGGTAATCATACATCTTGGGCTCCCTTTCTCCCTCTTGAGTCCATTCAGTGCATAATATCAACCCATAGGTTTCAGAGGTTAGGTCTATTTATGAAGGCACTGACTGCAGTGTCACAATTGTAGTGCCAGCCAAGTAAACAAACTCACCCATCATTTGTGTTTCTTTGTAGTAATGGTTCCCAGGAAACACACTCTTACTCTCTTGTTCTCCTCTAAGATGGAGGAACTTTAACTGTAAGAATCTGAGTTGACAGTTCTTACTTCGAAAACCCAGAGAATACTCATTAATCTTTTCTTGTCTCTCTTACAAGGACTGGAGGAATTGCAAGCCTAAGGGCCAGATTTAGAGTTGGGCGGAGGGGTTACTCCGTCACAACAGTGACAGATATCCTATCTGCCGAAATATAAATCCCTTTATATCCTATTAGAGTTACATTTTGGTGGATGGGATATCCATCACTGTTGTGACTGAGTAACCCCTCCGCCAGACTCTAAATCAGTTCCTAATTTGCTTGGCTATTGAAATATTTCTTGACTCTTAATGAACTCCAGTAGGTGACCACATCCCTCTAAACCATGTTGATAGAGTTACAAGCCTTACCTTGTATAAGAAGATGAGTTGGTTAACCGATTGCAATATGAAGTGCAGCTCCTGTTAGTGGTAAACTCTTTGACAACATTTGGAGATATTATATCAGTGTCTGCCTCCAATCTTAGCCCTAAATCGTGCTACATTCTTTTGCAAGTTACATTTAGGTCAGGAAGTGATATTACTGCCCATAATTTGCATCCAGCCACGTCAGAATCTAATAGTTTGTATGTGCTTGATGCCTGCAATTTGATACATTTACACTGTATGGTAGTGATTCAAGTGCTTGAACCATGATTTGTTAATAGTGGGATGGCATGCAAAGATCCTAGCAGTAGTTCCTAGGAGGATTGCACGTTAGTTGGTGATTGTAGAGGAACGGGGTGATGGGAAGGGTGCAATTACTACAGATGATTAAGGTGCCTCCACGCAAGAAGCTGCAGTTTCTGGGTATCAGTAAGATGCAATATTCATTCTGAGGTGCCACTGCTGGCCATGGATCTTATGCCAGCTGCCCCTCATTCCTTTACTAATACCAATCACAAGTAGAAGATTCAGCTGCCGTCTGTGTAGAAGCAGCAATACTGCATTCTAGTTCACATTATAGAGGACTATATTATGAAGAGATCAAATCAAAAGGCGTGCATTATATCTTGGGAAAGTGCGCTTTGATTTTTTTTTTTTTTTTTTTTTTGCAAAATACCATCCAGTCTGTTACAACCTTTGAAATAACATCACAGTTAAAAAGTGATTAAGTACATGACTTTTGGCATAAATGCCCATATAGCATTTGATAACCCCCATAACCTAAAATAAGGTGCAAAATATTGCTTGTATGATCTTGCCCAACAGATGTTTTTGTGGTTTTTGAATAATGAAATTAACAGCAACAAAATCGTTTTTTTTTGGGGTCGTCTGTCTGTTTCTGCATCATCGTTTTTATGCTAAATCAGGAATGTTGTGTCAGATGTTCTGGCTTTTTGTAAAATCTAGTGCCAAATTTATGAGAATTTGTCGCAGGGCAGTGTAGGAAGTCATCTAGGTGCGCTGCCCTGCGTCCAACGGAAAGGACGGAACTTGCCGCATCTATGTGATACAGCCCATTCCTGTCTCTTCCAGCTGTGCTGAGAAGCTTTGGGTGCCTAGCGCCAACACAGGAACCCTTGCACTGTGGTGGCAGGATTATTAAGACGCCCCTTACTGCACAAAAACAATCCTGGGAGGCTGTTTTCTCTTTCTATGTGTGCTGCAGAATGCAGCGCACAAAGAGGAAAAAACAAGGAGAAATGAAGATATTTCTCCTCTTTGTGCCTCCCCTGAGGAGGAGTAAGGTTTTGGCTCATCCCTAGGTTTACAGGCTCTTGTAAATCTGGGGATTCATCAAAATCTTCACTCAAGGCTGCAGTAAGATAGGTTGCCGGTAAACAAGGTAAAGCGTTGTCTCTGGTATTCATAGAAACATACACATCCTTGCGTAGGGACATTTTTTCAGAACATCTGCTGTTTTATTATAAAACACTTTCCTGTCCCATACACGTTAAAGGGGGAGATTCCAGCCAGATGACCATGACTGTATGCTGATTGCTGAACACTTCGCTACAGCTGCTTATGTAGACTACAGGCCTCTTGCTCAGGTATGAGGGATGATGTTTTTCCTGGGGAACCTGAAGGGCAGAACTAGAACTTAACATGCTGTGCTCTAATATAGCCCAGATAGGAATTTGTCTATTGACTCTAGTGACAATATTGTAACGTTATTTCTATGCTTTACTCTCCTTGTCACAATCTTAATCCTGTCATGCTTTATTGTCCTGGTTATTGCAGTACATGCTTTAGTATCTAAGATGCAGTTGCGTCATTAAAAACCTTATTGAAACATATACTGCCTCTGCTTGTCCTTGTACATGTGAGATTAATGTAACTGAGAGAAACGGATGAGATCTGAGTGACCACAATTTCCCTGAGGAGTCACTTGTGTCATGCGCTCGGTTGCCCAATCATCCCTGCTCTTGGGTAGAGATGAGGCACTGCTAGTTAACCGGAGGAAAACCCGTATTATGGCAACAGGTTTCACCTGTAGTGGATTAGACTCAGTCTCTCACACCGCAGGCGATTCTGCCGCTCAAATCCAGTAGGCTCATTAGAATATTGAGAGCCTACGCAACAGGTGCTTAAGTGTTTAAGTGAGTGGATAATGTCTTAGTGCACCATGATGGTAATAGAGTACCATAATATCGTATGTTGTGTCAGGGATAGCTTATAATTAGCTTCACATGAAGGCTGCACTAGTAAGGTGTATCTTAGGAAGGTAACCCACCAGTAGAGTAAGTCTCGCATCCTGGCTACAGAATTACTGTTTACATTATGCTACAATGTGGAACTTAGGGTTGATTCACAAACGGAAACTTACAGCTTTGTGTAACTTTACTACTTTTAGGTATTCACAAACTACGTGTAGATTTCTACGTCTCGACACTTCCTAAACGTATGTGTGCACCTTATACTTATGTCTCCGCACTTGGAGACTTCGCAGTCAAGGCTGAGAATTCGGCACAGATAAGTGTAGGGAGTGCTGAGTCGTAAATTCACACACAGTTTGTGAATACCTAAACGTAGTAAATTTACACAGAAGTGTAACTTTAAAATTTTCACATAATTTGTGAATACCTAAAATTAGTAAAGTTACGGAGAGGTGTAACTTTACCTTTCTCAATCAGGCCCTATGTGTTCATGTACGGGCACAGTATCCCAAGGAATTGAGTTACGTTTAAAACTTCCATACCCCTTCAAGGGTTAAGGAATATGTGCAAACCTGAACTTATGAGGAACACAGAGAAAGAACGTTAAAATGTAAACAACTCACCGATGGGTAAGGACATTTTTTTCTGAAAAGTGTAAAGAAACACAATGAGAGGAGGAAAGTAACAAAGGGTAACAAAGCAACACCCAGAGGATAATGGCACAGCGAGCCAAGTCCAGGTAAAAAAAATGCTAGCATAAAGTGTTATGTTTTTTTTTTTGTAATAAACAAATTTGATTAAGTTTATTGAAAATAATAGCATTGGCACTGACAATCGCCATAGACAACACAACTAACAGTTAAGTAAGTGTGGTTCTAACTCCATTCATTGACATCAATCAAGAAATACCAAATTGTATGTTCCTTCCAATTTAGAGCGAAGGCATATTCAAGGGGTCTGACCAACCACTTTTCCCAGACCCCCTCGTACCTAGGAGGGCACCCCAGAACTTTGTAAACCAGTTGTTCCTGTCTCGCACACCAGTCTCCTCTCTGGAGCCACTTCGAGAGGGTGGGGGAAGCAGGTGAATTCCAGTTACCTGTAATGTCTCTTTTAGCCACTACCAAGACTGTGCCTAAGAAGGTACGGTCAGCTTGGGTGTTCCCCACTCCTTCCAACACACCTAAAAGAATTACGAGTGGTGACAGCGGGTCCTCCTACCCTAAGATGTTAGCAAGCTCATTTGTTATTGCTAACTAATACCTCTGGATTCGGAGACATATCCAGGTCATGTGATAGAAGTTGGCGGGAGTTGCTGCACATCTTGGACACGCAGGGTTTGGTAGGAATCCTGTGCGATGTAGCATAGCCTAGCCTAGCATGATCTATATAAATAGTATATCTGTATGATTTGCAGGCAGGAGGACATGATTATAAATCTGGAGGCCATCAGGGCATTGCACGTTCATCTTCCTCTATTGGGCCTATCCATTGTTCCCATCTGGTCCTGATCAGGGCTCCTGATGTATTAAAGACCAGTGTCTTATATATTGGGATACTCCACCTTTCCCCAATGCCCCTAGTAGAAGTTTGGCTTTAAGCGGGCTGTTCTCTGGCAGTGAGTCTACGTGTGTAGGATGCTTGTGGAGGGCATGGCAGAGTTGCAGGTATCTGTAGAATTGGGTGTCTGAAAATTGGTAGTCTGTGCGGAGGTCCTGAAAGGACTGCATGTGTGAGCCAGTCCACACATCTTTGACATGGGATATACCCAGCAGATCCTATTTATTAAACCCTTGCAAATTTGCTGTTTTGTGTAGCCATGTACCATGCCAGCGGGGTGTGAGGTGTGTGTGGGCCCAATGCGTGTGTCTCAAAGCCACTTTCTAGGCCAGGAAGACTGTCCTGGTCACAAGGACCATGCTATTGGGAAGGGGTCAGCCGTAAAGGAGGTTCAGAATCCGCAGATACTACAGCAGAGTGAGTTCAAGCTGTTATGCCGGATCTGACCATCCCCCACTAAACCAGTAGCGTATGACAATAAGTTGGGACGCCAGATAATATAAATGTGGGTTAGACATACACAGCCCAGAGTCATAAGTGCCTCGTTGGCAATAGTGAGTGGTATGTGATGTCTGGTTCCGTGCCGAAGGAATGTTGATGCTGATTTATCTAAGCCTAAGAACCAGGCTTGGAGCAGAGGGATTGGGATGCTTTGAAACACATATAGGAGGCATGGCAAAATCATCTTATACAATGTTATGCAACCTAAGACATTGAGGAGGAGGGTCTGCCATTGTATTAAGTTTGCATTCGCTTTTTGCGTCAGAGGCTGAAGGTTCAAAGACCATGTGAGGTCAGGAAGAAGGAACACCAAGATATCCAAGTACTTAAAGCTTAGCCAAAGAAGTGGTATTTCTTCTTGCCAATTAAAGCAGTCCCGGGATATGGCCATGGGCACAAGAATTGATTCAGATGGGTTTATGCGAAGAACCGAGGTAGCCTCAAAGCAGTGAAGGAGGTGAAGACCCCAGGGGCCACTGACAGCTGTTTTGTTCAGGTAGAGGAGGATGACTTCGGCGTAAAGGGCTATGCGATCCTCGCGCCCCCCATCAACCCACTTAAAAAAAGGGTCCCCTTGCAGCACCTGTGCCAGTGTTTTGATTGCCAAGACGAAGTAGAGGGTAGACAAGGGACAACCCTATTGTGTGCCTCACCAGATGGAGAATGACCGTGAGAGAGTGCTGTTGATCTGGACCCGGGCTCTAGGATTGTTTTATAGAGCCTGAACCAGTCTACGGAAGCGCAGTCCCATTTCTCCCATCGCAATACCAGCCTCAGGTACCCCCAGTCCACTGCATCAAATGCCTTCTCGTAGTCAATAAACAGCAGCACTAGGTCGGAGGGTAGTTGGTGGCGATGAGCTAGGGCCACGTGAAGACGGTGAATGCAGTGCCTTGTTACTCCAGGGGGCATGAAGTCACACTTGAATTAAGGTGTGGAGAAGTCTTTTGAGTCGGGCTGCCAAGATGGTAGCGTAGATCTTACTGTCTCCATTAATAAGGTAGATCGCCTGGTAGTCTGAGCAATACTGAGAGGGAGGATTACTTTTAGTGAGGACCACTATGGTGGCTATACCCTTATCGGACGAGAAGGCTCCCAGTTGATCCACCTCTCCATGGAGGGTCAGAGGGTGTGGGAGTAGTATCTCCCGAAGTGTCACATAATATTCAGTTGGAAAGTCATCCCGGCTTGCGGTTTTTCCAGTAGCCATGGCGGAGATCACCAATTCTATTTCAGCTAGCAGTCTCTGTGAGGGGCAGTTGGGAAAGAGGCACCTTGTCAAGGAATTGAGCCGAGTAGTCTGTTTCAACCATTTAAGAGGGAGCATACAATGTCTGGTAGTAGTGAGCAAAGACATTCGCCACCTCTGAAAGTGTGGTCAGGGTCACGCCCTCCACAGTGGTTATTTAGGGGATAATTCTGGAGGCTTGAGGGGGTAGGATTAGCCAGTAAAACAGTTTTCCATTTTTATTGCCCCAGCCGTAGATTCGTGCTGTGGAGGCTCACCACAGATGCTTGGCAGCCTCCATGGCCTGAAGTCGAATTTCCTCCCTTTCCAATGAGAGCTGATGGGTTGTCGCTGCCCCAGGAGTGATTGTTTCTCTAGACGCAGCACTTGCGCCTCGAGCAGAGTGATGTATTCCAATTTGGCCCACTCTCTGTAGCATATTTAGTATTTTGGGTGACCTCATGCTACTGCCTTGCCGGACGCCCAGAGGGTGCTGATCGAGGTGACAATTCCCTCATTCATGGTAAAATATTCCTGTTTTTTTTCCCACAGAAACTGAACACAGTCCTTGTCTTGTAAATATCATGCATGTAATCGTCACATAGGCAGCGCTCCCGTGCAGCGGGGGCGAATATGAAGAGTCATCTGAGCATGGTCAGAGATGCCTTTTGGCAGAATCTCTACAGAGATAATGTTACAACAGTCTGGGGCAGGCATGCAAAGGAAGTTGATATGTTATTGTGTGTGGTGATGTATGTGTAAACAGCTGACACCCTGGATGCCAAGCCTGCCAGAGGTCGCAGAGCCCCAGAGACGTGAGCCAATCCGAGAGATATTGAACCGCAGTGCTTTGGAATGTAGATGGTGGGCTAGAAGTGTCCAAATCTGGGTCAGGGACCGCATCGAAGGATGCGTGTGCACCCCTCGATCGTGCCAGTGAGGACCAAGAACTGACCATGTCTGTCCTTCACCACTTGGCTGTCAGAGGTAAGGAACAATGTAGGTGAATGCCTACCCCACTGGAGCCTTAGGTGAAGCCTGCGTGATATATCCTATTGTACCCGTTATGGGTCAGGAAGGGGCAATTGTCACCCAAGAGGTGGGTCTCCTGGAGCAACAGGTCATCAGATTGTTGTTGTTTGGCAAATGTTAGTACTGCTGTACGCTCTGTCCTATCCAGGAGCCTATTAGCTTTCCAGGACAGGAATTTAGTATGTGTAGTCATGGGAGACAGTAAAGACATATAACCATATCAGAAAGAAGGTCCTCTGTTTCCTAAAAGGGTCCTCCGGTGGGTGCTAAGCAGGTAGAATCTGGGAATGCCACAATGAGGACAAGGCCAGTACCTGCAATAGAACATTTGTCCGATCAGAAACACATGTCTAAGTCATCCACATTAGGGCACAAAACCCCTATGATCTCCCATCCCTCCAACACCCACCCCACCCCATACTTCTTCCAAGAAGCATCTGTCACCCTCATAAGCAATTCTAAACAAAGAACTAAAGACAGAATTGTTGGTTAGACCACTCCCTAAAGCAGGATAAGCTGTGGCCAGCAGATCAGAAAAAAGTATGAAAGTATGTTTGAGTATGTGCCTCAGTATTGGCACAGGCCTGGGACCTGAGATGAACATTACAACACAGGACTTCAGGAGAGATCTGTGTCACTATGGGTCTCCACCCGCCCCGTAGAGGCCCTCTCCTTTGGAGTCCCTCGGTCAGGGTCAAAGGGCCCCACCGTCTGCCCCCTCAGCAGCTATCTGGGGCGAGGATCAACTTTGGCCCGGAGGCGATGGTGAGATGGATCTCGAGTCCTGCTGTTTTTTTGATTTTCGTGAACGAGTCAGCTTAGTTTGGGCAGGGGCGTGAGGATCCCAACTGGGGCGTGTGAAGAGGGCGCTCCTCTGCAAGCCATGTCTAGGCCATTGCTGGTGTTTCAGAGAAGTGGGATTTATTGTTGTAAGTAACGCAGAATTTAGCTGGATAGAGGAGACAGTATTGTACACCCATTGCTCTGAGTTCCTCTTTTACATCCGAGTCGGAGCTGCAGATTTGTTAGACTCGGGGTGTAATCTAGAAAGAGGAGAACTTTGGCATTTCTGAATCGGAGATCAGCCTGTGACCGGGCCTCCTGGAGGACAGCATCGGTCTCAAAAATTAAGAAAGCGGGCTATCATTGGCCTCAGCGATGAGCCCGGTGGTGGCTTAGGGGTCAGGTCCCATTGCGCTTGTTCCAGTGCAAACCAGGTAGGGAGGCATGCGAAGGACATCCAAGTTTTGATCCGTTGCTCAAGGAAATCTACCATTGATAATGGCTCTATATTTTCAGAGATACCAATTATGCACACATGGTTACCCCAGGAGTGATTTTCAGCGTCCTCAGCACGACTGTGTAATTCAGAGGTACGCATGAGAAGATTTGAGACCTGCGTTTTAAGGGATTTCATTTCATCTTCTACCATGGACAAATGTGTTTCAACTTCAGATAGCCAAGCTGTGGCATTGAGAAGGGCCTGGCGTAGCAGCGCCACGTTCACCCGGACCTTGCCGATCTTGTTCTCCGTCACTGCTTTGGAGGCTTGTATTGCCTGGAGGATCATGGCAAGGTTTCCTGATGACGCACAGCTCTACTCGCCCCAGGAATCTTCCTGCTGACCTGTGGTGGTTTTGATAGCAAATTGGTCCATGCAGGTTTGAACAGAGGAAGACCGCGAGGCCTTGTCCTTCCCCATGATCTGAGGCGCATTGCTTGCAGTCCCCGTTCCTCCTCGGATTCGACCCGTTCATCACCAGATGCAGCCGCACGAACAGCCAAGTCGGAACGATGGAGTAGCTTCTGGCTGAAACCTATGGGCTCAGTGAGGTGGTGTCATGCCCAAGGGTCACAGAGGTCTCTCCACGGTACACTGGCAGGGTGAGCGGCGTCAAAACGAGCCCATCAGGGAGCAGGCGCTGCAGATGAGTAGATAATGGGTGGTGGCAAGAGGAGACCAGCAAGTAGGACTCAGGATATCTAAGTCCCTCGAGCAAGCACACACCCAAGTTCAACCCTCGCTGGATGTGGGAAGTGGCCCGTGCCCCCCGTCAGGATGAAAGCTCAGAGGAGCAGTTCCCCCTCTATGAGTCTCCGTCTCATGCGAGTCCAGGTGGGTATACATTCATCTTACAGGTTCGCCATTTTGGTCGCTGCCCCGGTCTTTTGCACTACGGAGTATGGATCTCTCAGGATGGAGAGGGGGATATCAGTTCTGTGCACTAGTCAGGGCCCCTGTGGCACTCGGGCCAGGAGAGTTCCAGAGAGAGGGTACCCCTACCCCCTTCGGAGTCACAACCACCAGTCCTCCCCTTGTGGCCAGTATCTATCAGGTCTCAGCTCTGGGTGGGGGCAGCAGGCCTCTCTGTGCCTCTCAGTACATCACCGCCAGTGTAGAAGGCCCCAGCAGCAGCGCAAGGGGTGACCAATGAGAGGACAAGAAGGAGGACTACACCGCGGGCCCCGCACTGTCCGGGCCATCCGCGCACTCTTCCTTCACTCGCTCTGATAGTTTAAAATGTTTTAAGGCCTTGGGGGTCAGCCAGCCTCCCCTGGCCACCAGCAGAGAGATCGAACAGCACGCCAGGGGGAGTGCCCCCCTTTCTCCACCCCCCCCCCCCACGTGAGCACCAAGTCCCACCACTGCACATCCCCTTTTATGCCGATGATCGCACGGCCACAGATTCTCAATTAGCGAGGTCCCGCTCATGAGTGTGGCCAGGGTCTCCATTCCAGGTACGGGTAGAGTCCCATTAGGAGCTGTGTGGGACAGGGGGCCAGGCACCATCGGAAAGGGCCGCAGAGGCAGAGATCCTCACTACAGGGATAGCATGGCCATCCTGAACAGACTGCACCAATCTCCATGTAAGCCCCAGAGATTGCTGTTGCCATCTTAGTTAGCGACCAAGGACATCGCCAGAGTCAGGTCGCTGGTCCAGGACAGCTTTGTTGTGGATCGATGGCCACAGATTACAGAGCAGATGACGAAGGGGTCCAGAGGACTCTTAGAGTGCGACCGCCATGTTGACGCTCAGGCCACGCCCCCCAAAGTATTTAAATTTATACCCAGAGTGAAAGCGTCTCTGGGATACCAAACTACTTAGGAAAAAGATTACCCGCAAATTCAGATAAGCTTCAGTAAAGCAATATTGGTAGATAATTTGTACTGAAAAAAACGAAATAAAAAAACAAAACCTGTGGAAATGACAAAAGGGTTATATGGTGCTCTGAAACATGGATTTACAATAATTAATAGGCAATATTGGTAGATGTGTCTCTCAATTCGGGTTTCTTGTGAAGTAACAAGCCCAGAGGGAAAACTGATTGTCTTAAAACATTCTAGACAGATAAGGAAGCGGAGGAAAAGATGCACAGTAAATAGTTCAAATATAATGGCATGGTCTGCACCATACTGCATGTGCAGCACTTCAACTGTGACTGAGCTAACAAAATCTAAAGTGATGATGAGGATTTACTCATTCATTCCTTTATTTCATAACTTAGGTGGAGGAGAAGTGCTCAGTGCCTACTTTGAGCCGGTGGGTGTAGGTGGGGCCCACAGCCACTCATTTTTTAGGACTGGCACCTATTTTTCCTCAATATCTCAAAAAAAGCAGAACAAGGCCAGGAAGATCCCTGCCACTGGTAAAGGAAAGGAAGATATGTTTTCTGTTAAAGGGGGGTCTGGGCAATATTCACTCCCTTATACATCGATATTATACATAACTAAGTATTCCCAGCCGAGAGATAGAAGACTCTTTCTCTAGGCAAGAAACAAACTGGGTATTATTTCTAAAGGAAATAATTATTTTCTCTATATGACCGTCACACACTCTAAGAGAAGCATGTTTCATTATCGGGTCCACCCTAGCACTTAAAAGTCAGCGTGGGCTCAACTATATTCCAGTGAGCACTTTGATATAGATCCTATGGGGGATTAGAAAAATATTAAATACCTAATGTCGGACAAAGGTGTCCCTTTTATTCGTGGACAGTGCGGGTATAAATTAAAATCACTCTGTGGGAACTGCTAGGTTTTTATGGTCCTAAAATCCTCACTTAAGCCATCAACATGTGGGCACAATTGTGGTCCAACACCAGAGTGACTTGTCGGGAGGCTTGCATGTCCCTATTGGGACAAGAGGAATTATGAGGCCCTTATGGCGGATCCCTCAAAGAGATTAAAGAGACTACAAAATGAGATCTCAAAGCTGGTGAATGAAGCCAAAGGCAAGGATTGGATCAATGCCAAGGAAGCAGACTTTTTAACAACTAAAAACCCCAGGATACCTCACTTCTATACTGTGCCCAAGGTACACAAGGAGAGACTACACCCCCCATTGCTAGGCCGATTGTGTCAAGAATTGGGACAGTTTTGGAACTCCTTTCACAATTCACTGACTGGTTCATGTGGCCTTTGGTCAAGAAAGCACGATCTTATATTAAGGACACCAAGCATTTCCTTAACGTATTGAGGGAAGTAACATGACCCTGCAACAGAAAGTATGGTAGGTCTAGATGTGGAGGCCTTGTACACAAGTATCAGTCGGGAGGAAAACCTAAGATTAATCACCACCCTTCTGAAAGACAACAAATCTAGTTGGGCCGCACCCATTGACCAGATCATATAAATAGCAATACTGGCTCTCACAGCGAACTACTTCACCTTTGAAGACCAGCTGTATCTTCAACAACATGGGGCTTCTATGGGGGACATATTTGCTCCCAGCATTCCTGTAGGCCAGTTCCTCCCAATCAGAAGTCATAGTTCAGAATTGGAGAACTTTAAATTTGAATTCAATGCCTTGGTGAGAAAGTTCCAGGAAAAGGGTTATCTTGCGAGAGTAGGCTGAAAACGTGCTTGGAATACTCCCCTGGAATCCTTACAGGACCCTTGCTTGCCAAAGGGAACAGCAACCCCCATTTGCAAAACAACATTCAATAACTCTTCAAATGCCATAAAGAAAATCATTAATAAACGTTGGTGGATATTGACTTCCAACAAATTGTTTTCCTTCCAAAGGAACAGCAGCATAAGGGACTGACTAGATCACACAAGACCTGGACAACATTCTGTTTATAAACAACATACCCTTTGGAATTCTGCAATTCTGAAAACGTGATTTATCTGATAGAATGCACTTGTAAAATGAAGTACATTGGTATGACCACACGAAAGATCAAATCGAGAATCAATGAGCATAGAAGCACCATTCACTGCAGGAAAGCTTTCACATGAATGACAGCCATTTTCCTTGAGAAAGGACTTAGCGAAAGCAACATGTTATGGACTATTATCGAAAAACTGTCACCTAAATCTACCAGCTCTAGCTCTCTCTTAGAGAGAACAACAATGGGTATATAGTTTCAGAACACATATTAGGGGCCTAAACGAAGGGATTCTGTGGAATTATCTTAATTCTGCATCATGAAAGATATCTCCCAATCATTGATAATCATCTATACACCTGATTTTCCTTTTAATTTCATTTCTTGATAATGATACTCTACCGGTTGACTACCCCACAATGAAGTGCAGGTTTTGCTCTCTAGCCCCTCCCCCCCTTTCCCAGTGACCCTGGGGGGCCTACTTGTCTAGGCTACATCCCCTTTTTATTTCAACAAACCAAGATAACAGAATTACTGTAGGAATGCGGGTGTGGAGATTTTTTTTTATTGGAGCCCCTCTCACACCAGATATATCTCTGCAATTCACAAAATAGCAAGAGAATCAGAGGTCAAGTCATGTCAGCATGAGCCACTCTCGAATCCCAGGGTTCATGCCCCACACACACCTTGCCCTCAGACACACACTGACAGGGCAGTGCTTGTAATTACCCTTACTCGCTGCTGTAGATAGCACAAGCCAGGTGCAAGTGGAACATCACCAGGTGGTTTTGAGGTGTGCTACCCTTGATGACGTGAGTAGGAGGTCTCCCCCGTTTCCCCCCCTCCCTGCATGGGCAAATTTTAGGCCGCAATATCCTCCTGCCTTACTTTCTTCTGACAAGTGTTGTGACTAATTATTGCCATTTTTGGCATACTGTCTCCCTATTTTCCCCTCTGACTGGGATATATTAACATCACAACAGTGTGCGACTACACACTGTAGTCCTCTGCCCCTGAGATGTTTGAGTCCTAACCCAAAGTGGGTAAGTGTGGCTTTTCTTTCCATGTTTTCTGAATCTAACGTGTGCCTACACCTACTAAGCATGCTGTGATGTCCAGGCAAATTTATCACAATATTATGTTGGAGTCTTGAAAATATATATAGGGCCAAATTTAGGAAAAGTGGCACTGCATTAGATGCAGTGCCACTTTTCTTGTACCTTCCTAACGCCACCATGTGTGTGCCATATTTACGATATGGTGCACCATAGTGGCATTAGAAACAATAGCGTCAAACTTTTTTGACACTAATGTAACGCTTTGCTAGCCACTTTAACTGTATTATTTAGTAGTCCCTTCCAGCCCTGGCACACCGGAGTCTCACCATTGACTTGATTCCAATCAGCACTGTGTCATAGATTTGACTTAGCACATCATACTGGATGGCACGATTACTGTCAGCTTCCCGCCATACATACTCCACTGGAACTGCTACATCATCCGCCGCATATAGAGTAGCTATATACCTAGAACACGTTGCTACTGTAATGCTGTAGTATACCAAAAGCTTATTTGGCCTTAATAATTAATGGACAAGAAGGCAAAAGTGCGAGGATTTGAAAATATTGCTGACTCAAACAAATTTACCCATTGTTTCTTCTGCCAATGTTGTTTAAGTTCCCAGAGCTTTCTTCTGTGTTGTTTCCTAATTTGGGCCTTTCTAAATTGTTTGTTTGAACCATCATGAGCCAGCTGTCTTGCTGTAGAGTTTTATTTTATTTTCAGCAATCTAATTTCTTCACCTTCTTGGAATTATTATAAGGCATCTTTTTGGTGTAAGAGCAGGCTCTGGCATATTGCAGAGTATCCTAGATGATCCCTGTAGCTATGTGCCAGTTATTAGCCATGCCACTAAACTTAACCAAGATCCTCTGGAGACAGCATTTGAGTTTGTCACATTCATTCTCATTATGCCGTGGGCTCCATCCGTTTTTATTGATCTTCCTGTGGTTCCAGGTGGGGCCCACTAGCACTCATTTTTAAGGACGGGCAGGGACTTATTCAATGCAATCTTACGACCTGCACTTACTTGGAATTACTCGTTCATGGGAAATAATTGCAGTACCCAATCCCTATAACGAACGGGGTTCTGCGGGTTATCTGCACCTGTTGGCGAAGGTTAGACAAGCGCTGATCCATTCAGTATGGCGCATGTGCATTCCTGGACTTCTAAGGGCATCCCAGAACTGTTATTGCTCGATCTCATGTGGGTGAAAGCCACTTGTCCCTCTTATAAGTTGAACACTCACTGCTGAGGGTCGCATAACTAGTAAGCACATAGGAGTCCTGTTCGTCATCGAAATTAACCAGACAAATCGCTCCACTAACTAAGAATGACCATGGACCACTACCCACAGAATTGAGAAGGCGCTATCAATCTGTTAATCCTTTATGAAAGTTGCTGAAGTGTTGGGGTCTACAGGACTCATGCATATAAAGATGTGGCCACACTCTTCAGTCCTTTGCACCATTTCATGAGCGTGGAGTCTCAGCGACATTAAAGATTTCCAACCATCCAGCTTCTGCACCTGGACTCTGACATCTGTGAGCCTACCCTGCTGAGAGGTGCTTCCCCAAGCAGAACCAATGCATCTCTTTGGCGAAGCAGTCCATCCTCGAGAAGAACTGATGCATCCCCGCTCCTGCATGGATTGGATACAGCACAAAAGACTCGCATTGCTGCTCATTCAGCATCTTAGGCTGACACATCACCTTCGGTATCACCACTGTCTGACACTTCCCTGGAGCAGGTCTTTGCATCCCTTGTCAACGACGATGCCAAAGCAGTGCATCTCAGCCTCACCACTCATCAGAACTGATGCATCCCATCGTCTCGTCTGAACAACGCATCCTCAACACTGGCCTTTGCATTGCAAGCCCAGTTGAGAGCATCCTCAACTAAACAGGACCTCGCACCACAGCCTCGTCGCATTTCAGAATCAATGCATCACACTGGCTACGGGCACACCTTCGACTTGGATCCATGTAACATTCCACAACCAGGATGAAGATGCTTTTGTTCAACAGATCTATCAGGGTCCCTGTAACTGGCCCACACTCCTAGGTGGTCATCCTGAACTTTTAACTCTGTTCTGATATCTGGTGCGACCAGATATCCCTGGTTAGCGCTTTTTGCTTCTGAGCACTATCACAGTGTGATCACTACACTAAAATCCTCCACCTTAATCCTTGCCAAGCAGAATAAATTTAAAAGAATGGCATCATGCAAACAATAGATTCCAAAACAAAATGTGTCCCTTTGGCCAACGAGCTAAACTTATAAGCCCTCAAGCGTGTCTAATAAAACATATCTCCAGCAAAATTTCATCAGAAATTAAGATCCACAGGAACTGTAAAATTGAGAAGGTGTGCCCACCACTGTCAGGCCTCCACATTTTAAACTTTAGTTCTTCCAATGAAATAATGACTGACATAAGCCAGAGGTTTCCCTCTTTTCACAACACTGCTCCGCCACTCCTACTTTTCCAAGTCTCCTTTGCAAGAGGGCTAGTCACTGATAGGCCAGAAATAATGACTCAGGTAACTCCTTTAAAAATCAAGAGCTTGCCGCTTCAACACTTCGGTGCCTCTGACTACTCCCACACAAGATTCAGGCAACTGCATTTGTCCACTTTTTAAAAACATTTTATAGGTTTGGTACACATAAAGTAAAGTACACTATAACTGGTTTTCCTCCTAACTCCACACAATGTCTCTTGCCCCACCCAGGGCATATTGTCTACTGGGGCTGGGCAGTGGGCTATGAGGAACAATAACAAGGGGTGAGATTGTTAGGTAGACATAAGTAAAAATCACCAGCACATACATGCAGAAATGAGTCAATATTTGGGGTTTACACCTTTGTGTGAATTTAGTAACCCATGTACATATACAAACAAACAAAGAAATACTGAACTGGTTAACTGTATATCCTGTGTCTGGGGGGATATTCCACAATTGGCAGTGATGTGGCAGGTGATCTAGTGGGGGATTGTAACCTGTACTTAAGAGTGCTAGGAGGAGGGAGCTTGGGATGAAGGGAATGCATACATTTAGTACAAAAATAGAAATAGAAACGTGTGGGGACAGAAAGTTTCAGTGTGGAAAAGTGGCTTCAAACTCTGTGTCCCCCTCCTCATGCAAAGAAGGCAAGCTGACACCCCCAGGGCCATCTAGCTGAGGTTAGGTTTGCAGTATAGCATCCCATGCTAAGGCATGGTCAGGGAACTGAAGCCTCCATCACCCCGTAGTGCTGCACCTTCACATTCCACCCATTTAATGACCTCCAACTGCCACAGCATAAGTCATGACCCCGGGGGGATTACCAGGCATCACTAGCTGTCGGCGGGCATTCAATAACTCTAGGTCTATGAATTTAGTCACAGTGTGCTTCGCCCAGGGACAGAAAAACAGGCCCAGCAAGCAGTATTCTGGGTTTTTCAAAATGTTTCAGCCTGTGGCTGTGGCTATGAATAGTCACTGTGTCGCAGAGAAGAGCTGACCTCAGAGCAGGACCACACCACAGGGAGAAAGTCCACTAGATAGGTGTAAAGTATACCAGAAGGTGTTTGACTGGCGGAGGGAGGCCAACGCCATCCAGATAATGCTCGATTAACTGGGTTTCTGTACAATACATTTTGCCCCTTGTGAACCTACCTCTAAGTTTAATGATGTTTGCAAAGTAACCTGACATTCTTACAGGCTGCTCACCATAACCCCCATCTTACACCACTTGGGACAGTAGGATTCACAGATGGCAGAATCAAAGTTCATGGTTCAAAGTTGTTGGAAGCCTGTTCTGACCCTGAGGCATCTTATCAGGGGACCAGTCAACTAGACCTTGGAGTCACTCTGGCGTCCTGGATTTAGAAATCAAGGTCCAGTCCTTCCTACCCAGGCAAGAGGGCAGCTGAGCAGCAGGTCAGCACATGTGGGCTGCAGTTTAGCAGAGTGGCAGTCCTTTCAGCAGCACAGCAGAGCTTCATCTTGGTAGAGTACACAGGTCCAGAAGTGTGTTGAAGAGTTCGGCCTGAGGGCCTAATATTTATACTTGCTGGCCACTTTTGAAGTAGAGAAAGCTTCTATAGGTTTCTAACCCCATGATGTGTCAGACATCCTTTTCCTCCTTGTCCTGGCACTACCTTGTCTGGGGACACAACAGACCGGTGACACCCCTTTGTGAGAGTGCTCACACAGAACCTTTGTGATCTGCAAGTGTGGTAGGGTAGGTGGCATATCCTCCCCCTCAATAACTCAGACTGGCCCATCCTGCCAACATCTAGCTTCCCTTTGTATCACTCTCTGGTAGCAGTACTCACAGACCAACTGACAGCTAGTAATTTGACCCAGGATCAGGCTGCAGCCACCAATTGTTAGGACAAGAAAATGCTGACTTTCTAAAAGTGCAATTTTCAGAATTGTGACTAAAAATCCAACTTTACAATTAACTTTTAATTACAATTCTTTAGAGACTAACTCGACCTATCTACATGCTCCTAATTTGAAATTATAGCTTATTAAATGTAAGAAGGTAACTTCAATGTTAATGTGTGGGAGAGATACATCTTGCATTGGTGAAAAATGAATTTAGGAGTTTTTGACTACCAGTACATGTAAATCTTAAAGTCACATGTCCTACTTTTTAAATACACTAGACCCAGCCCTCTGGGCTGTTCAGTGCCTACCCCATGAGTTAAATGTATTAAAAAGGAAGGTTTGGGCCTGGCAAAAGGTTTGTTTTGCCAGGTCAAAATGTCAGTTTAAAACTGAGCATTCAGGCTGAAATGGCAGGATTGATACATGTTGAAAGGGCTACTTAAGTGGGTGGTACAAAAAGGTTCTGCAGGTCCACTAGCAGCATTCACTTTATAGGCCTAGGTTACATGCAGTACCACTTTACTAGGGACTTACAAGAAAAATACATAGGCTACTTGTTTAAAGGAGAGAGCACAAGCAGGTTAGCAGTGGTAAAGTGTGCAGTCCTAGAAGCCACATAAACGGGTTTATAAAACAAGAGGATGAAGGCAGAAAGTTAGATGATGACCCTGCAGAAACAGCCAAGTCCAAGACATGAGCAGAGGACTATGCACGTGTGTGCGGACTGAGCGTGTGAGTACCATCTAGTTCAGCCCGGTACCTGCAATGAGGTAACCTGCCTCTGGACTAACTCTTCATGGATTGGTGAGGATCTGGTGTGGGCACTATAATATGAGTGGCCAACATAGAGTAGCTCTGCAGTGCATTAGTCAAACGGCTGTGTGTCCAATGTGTGTGCTACTTTTATTGTTAATCTTTAATGTATCTGGAATATAAATGCTCCCTCCCCAGAGTGACATTTGCCAGAGTTTATCACATGCCACATTTTGTCTAGCAGGTCATGAGATACATGACCAGGGGAGGCTGTTGTTCAGTTTGTCACTCCTGGAACTTGTGCTTTTCAACATAGGCTCTGAGGCGCAGGGGACCTGTTCATTTTCCTAAAACTGCAGTGGCAGCATGGTAAAAATAGAATTCAGACTCAAGCAAATGTTTTCATGTAACTTTCGTGCTTTATCATGTTGACATTAACTATGAAATGTTACATGAACTTCTAAAAGTCATCGAAACATGGTACCATCAGCGTATGTTACTACTGTGTTTGCAATGAAATTAAATGTCATAAAATTGTGGTGACACCCTGACACAACCGGTAGGCTTGACCTTTTTGTAATTGCATCCTATGATATTGTGTCTGTTCCTATGTGTAGGAATACTATGACAAAGGATTATGGCTTACTGAGATGCCAACTATTCTGCAGTTGTCAACAATGATAGTTCTAACTGCCATTGTGTAGATATTTCTGAATTAATGCATAGTTTTAAGTAGTGTTAATAAACATACTTCTCCTTTCGTATAAGAAAAATCACAGCCGGGACAATTTCTTAAGTGTTGTTGCTTATCAGTGATCTGGGAGTACTAGCCCACACCACCTTTCCTGACTAGGCCTTGGCCTGCGCTGCTTCACTACTCTAAAAAAGTATAGTGCTTCAGTGGGGTACGTGGTTCCTGTAGGAAGGTAGCCTCTTTCTAGCCTTGTTACCCCCACTTTTGGCCTGTTTGTGAATATATGTCAGGGTGTTTTTACTGTCTCACGGAGATCCTGCTAGCTGGGGCCCAGTGCTCATAGTGAAAAAACCCTATGTTGTCAGTGTGTTTGATATGTGTCACTGGGACCCTGCTAGCCAGGACCCCAGTTCTCATAAGTTTGTGGCCTATATGTGTTCCCTGTGTGGTGCCTAACTCTATCACTGAGGCTCTGCTAACAAGAACCTCAGTGTTTATGCTCTCTCTGCTTTTAAAATTGTCACTGCAGGCTAGTGACTAATTTTACCAATTCTCATTGGCACACTGGAACACCCTTATAATTCCGTTGTATATGGTACCTAGGTACCCAGGGTATTGGGGTTCCGGGAGATCCCTATGGGCTGCAGCATTTATTTTGCCAACCATAGGGAGCTCAGACAATTCTTACAAAGGACTGCCACTGCAGCCTGAGTGAAATAACATCCACGTTATTTCACAGCCATTTTACACTGCATTTAAGTAACTTATAAGTCACCTATATGTCTAAACCCTCACTTGGTGAAGGTTAGGTGCAAAGTTACTTAGTGTGTGGGCACCCTGGCACTAGCCAAGGTTCCCCCACATTGTTCAGGGCAAATTCCCCGAACTTTGTAAGTGCGGGGACACCATTACACGCATGCACTACATATAGGTCAATACCTATATGTAGCATCACCATGGTAACTCCGAACATGGCCATGTAACATGTCTAGGATCATGGAATTGTCACCCCAATACCATTGGAGGGACAATTCCATGCATCCCCGGTTCTCTAGCACAGAACCCGCGTACTGCCAAACTTGCTTTCCGGGGTCTCCACTGCAGCTACTGCTGCTGCCAACCCCTCAGACAGGTTTCTGCCCCCCTGGGGCCTGGGCAGCCTGGTACCAGGAAGGCAGAACAAAGAATATCCTCTGAGAGAGGGTGTTACACCCTCTCCCTTTGGAAATAGGTGTGAAGGGCTGGGGAGGAGTAGCCTCCCCCAGCCTCTGGAAATGCTTTGATGGGCACAGATGGTGCCCTCTCTGCCTAAGTGAGTCTACACCGGTTCAGGGATCCCTCAGCCCTGCTCTGGCGCGAAACTGGACAAAGGAAAGGGGAGTGACCACTCCCCTGACCAGCACCTCACAGGGGAGGTGCCCAGAGCTCCTCCAGTGTGTCCCAGACCTCTGCCATCTTGGATGCAGAGGTGTTGGGGCACAATGGACAGCTCTGAGTGGCCAGTGCCAGCAGGTGATGTCAGAGACCCCTCCTGATGGGTGCTTACCTTTCTCAATAGCCAGTCCTCCTCTGTGGGCTATTTAGAGTCTCTCCTCTGGGCTATTCCTCAGAAAACGAATGCAAGAGCTCACCAGAGTTCCTCTGCACTTCCCTCTTCGACTTCTGCCAAGGATCGACCGCTGACTTCTCCAGGACGCCTGCATAACTTCAACAAAGTAGCAAGAAGACTACCAGCAACATTGTAGAACCTCATCCTGCCGGCTTTCTCAACTGTTTGCTGGTGGTGCATGCTCTGAGGGCTGTCTGCCTTCACCCTGCACTGGAAGCCAAGAACAAATCTCCCGTGGGCTGACGGAATCTTCCCCCTGCTAACGCAGGCACCAAACTTCTGCATCACCGGTCCTCTGGGTTCCCTCTCATCCTGACGAGCGTGGTCCCTGGAACACAGGAGCTGGGTCCAAGTGTCTCCCACAGTCCAGTGGCCCTTCTGTCCAAATTTGGTGGAGGTAAGTCCTTGCCTCCCCACGCCAGACAGTAATCCTGTGTACTGCGTGATCTGCAGCTGCTCTGGCTTCTGTGCACTTTTCCAAGACTTCCTTTGTGCACAGCCTAGCCCAGGTCCCCAGCACTCCGTACTGCATTGCCCAACTCGCTGAGTTGGACTCCGACGTCGTGGGACCCTCCTTTGTGACTCTGAGTCGACCGCTGTCCTCAGATCTTCTAAGTGCCAGTTCCGGTACTTCTGCGGGTGCTGCCTGCTTCTGTGGGGGCCCTCTGAGTTGCTGAGCGCCCTCTCTGTCTCCTCCTCCAAGGAGCGACCTCCTGGTTCTTCCTGGGCCCCAGCAGCACCCAAAATCCTCAACTGCGACTCTTGAAGCTAGCAAGGCTTGTTTGCGGTCTTTCTGCGTGGAAACAACTCTGCATCCTCCAGCACGCCGTGGGACATCTTCTGACCAAAGGAGAAGTTCCTGGCACCTTCCGTTGTTGCAGAATCTTCAGCTTCTTCCACCCGGAGGCAGCCCTTTTGCTTCATCCGGGGTTTAGAGGGCTCCTGCCCCCCCTGGACACTTGCGTGACTCTTGGACTTGGTCCCCTTCCTTTGTAGGTCCTCAGGTCCAGGAATCCGTCTTTAGTGTTTTGCTAGCAGCTGTTGTCCTTGCAGAATCCCCTATCTCGACTTTACTGTCTTTCTGGGGTAGTAGGGTAACTTTACACCTACTTTTCAGGGTCTTGGGGTGGGGTATCTTGGACACCCTTAGTGTTTTATGACACTCCCAGCGACCCTCTACAACCTACACTAGGCCTGGGGTCCATTCGTGGTTTGCATTCCACTTTTGGAGTATATGGTTTGTGTTGCCCCTAGGCCTATTTCTACCTATTGCATCCTATTGTGATTCAACGTTGTTTGCACTACTTTTCTAACTATTACTTACCTGACTTTGGTTTGTGTACATATAATTTGTATATATTACTTACCTCCTAAGGGAGGGTTATCCTATGAGATACTTTTGGCATATTGTCACTAAAATAAAGTACCTTTATTTTTAGTAACTCTGAGTATTGTGTTTTCTTGTGATATAGTGCTATATGATATAAGTGGTATATTAGGAGCTTTGCATGTCTCCTAGTTCAGCCTAGGCTGCTCTGCTATAGCTACCTCTATCAGCCTAAGCTGCTAGAACACCTCTATTCTACTAATAAGGGATAACTGGGCCTGGAACAAGGTGTAAGTACCATCAGGTACCCACTATAAGCCAGGCCAGCCCCCTACAGTTCCTAGTAAGGAGAAATTTCCTGACATTACTTGTGAAGGACTGGCATCCTTTGCAACTAATAACCTAAACAAATAACCCAATTTCTTACAGGGTGTTTATGTACTAGTTAGGAGCAGTTATCTTTAACTGGCTACTGAAGCCGTGTAAACATAAAGGAAATATTAGTAAATCATCACTGAAACGTAAGTAAAACATTAAGGCGAATGCATAATTCGGCCGAGAAAACCAACTCAGAGTTCTCCTGTTGGGGGGAGAAATCAATAAAGCAAAGATTTATATTTCCTAAGAGCAAACTTTGCATAGGATTTCAAAGTTTTATGAAAACATTTTTGCCAGTTACATAGATTGGTAGATTTCAACTGCCGAAATACACCCAAGAAAAGAAAAACTGTAGTTTTAAATGCCGAATTGTGCTGTACACACTGCCAGTGAGCTTTGTCAAAGGCAGGGCAGTACTTCTCCTCCGCTCTTCAGCCCTTCACCTTAGCAGAGGTTCCTCTTGAATCCTTATTTGAAAATGTGGGGTTTTAGGCCCACTACTTATACCCCTTTCTGCCTTTTGAAGTTCAAAGGAAAGTCTCTGTTGTTCACAAGATCCTGCCTTGCAAGGCCAGGCTTGAGACTCACACCAGGGGATTGGAGACTGCAGTGTGTGAGGGCAGGCACAACCCATTCAGGTGTAAGTGACCACTCCTCCCCCCACTCTAGCTCAGATGGCCCATCAGGAAATGCATGCAACTCCCCAGATCCCTTTGTCTCACTGTCTAGAGGGGATTCACAAACAGCCCAACTGTCAGTCTGACCCAGAGAGGGAATTCACAAACAGACAGAGTCACAGAATGGTTTAAGCAGGAACATGCCCACTTTCTTAAAGTGGCATTTTCAAACTGGCAATTTAAAAAACAACTTCACCAAAAGATGTATTCTTTCAGGGGCACCAAACTCCAGATTTCTATCTGATCCCAAAGGGATACTGCACTTAAGAGTTATTTAAAGGCAGCCCGCATGTTAACCAATCGGAGAGAAAGGCCTTGAAACTGTGAAAACAGAATTTAGCAGTATTTCACTGTTAGGACATGTAAAACACATCAGTACATGTCCTACCTTTAACATACAAGGCACCCTGCCCATGGGGCTGCCTAGGGCCTACCTTAGGGGTGCCTTACCTGTATAAAAAGGGAAGGTTTGGGCCTGGCAAGTGGGTTCACTTGCCAAGTCGAATTGGCAGGTTAAAGCTGCACACACAGACACTGCAGTGGCAGGCCTGAGCCATGTTTACAGGGCTGCAGATGTGGGTGGAGCAACCAGTGCTGCAAGCCCACTAGTAGCATTTGATTTACAGGCCCTGGGTATCTCTAGTGCACTTTACTAGGGACTTACTAGTAAATCAGATATGCCAATCATGGATAAACCAATGTTGTGAATCTTTATTGTTTAGTTAATAAAAACCATAACAATCAATGTATTGTATACAATATATAAAATTCTATAAAAGAAAGGACAAACAAAAGGAGAAAATTCTATAAACTTTTTGGAAAAAAAATAAAAAATACACTTGCAATTCTAGAGCAGTCGAGGAGCGGGGTGACCATTAAACTAACTTTGCAGACACTTAATGCCCGTGGTGCGATTGATGTTACATGCTAACTCAATGTGTAAAGTCTGAGAACCTGCTGTTGCGCCTATGGGCTTTTCTTTTGCCTTTTTAACTGAGGCATCTTAAAATGTGTCCTTCTACATGCTATAACATTGTCAAAACTTTAATACGCGACTAATAAAATAAATGAACACTTAAAAGTGAGCCAACTGTCAGCTAGGGTGTGTCCTAAATAGTAAGTTTACGCTTGCGGTGTGGACGGTCAAAAAGTTGATGAATCTGCAGATTGACTGCGGATCGTGAGGGTCAAACATTGACATAACTGCTGGCCGACAGGAACAAGTCCCATTCCTCTCAAAGACTGGTTTTAACAGTTGTCGTCATGCTTCCTTTAAGGCTGGGCAAATACAACTCAGATGGACCATGTCTTCCTTGGGACCTTTACATAACCTACAGGAAGATTCTCCTCCATTCTTCCAAGATGGTTGGTCTGCTCTGGATTGCAGAGCGCCTAGACGAAGAGCCAGAAAACGACGCTTGATATGTAGTGCGAAAGTTCAGATCAAATATTGTGATGGCGCCAAGGTTGTGTAAGTGTGCATAAGAAGCCAGGCGTGCGAGCGTTGTGCAAATTTAGATTTATCAGCTAGAAAGGACTACAATCCCATTTCCTTTTTTAACGTTCAATACAACAGTGGATATGAGATGTTGGAGTCCCACAGATGCATCATTTCTGTCTCTTGCAGAGAATTGTACAGATACCTTTTATATACCGATTTTGGATTGTTGCTCACTGAATCCCATAAAGCCATGACTAGGGGGCTGGTCATATTTTTTCTTATTTTGTACCAGGACTTTATTGTATGCGTTTTCCTGCCCAACTGCTGTTGTATTAGGCCAAATTCTAGCCTGACCTGTGCGGGAGAAGCAGAGCCAGGAAGTTTAAAGACCTGCTTATAGATTTTTATTTGTTGTTGGTCCAGTAGCGGGGCGTCTTTCCCATATAAAGCCTCGCTTCCGTATGTAGTGGCTGGGAGGAATTTAGCCGACATAACAGACAGTAACGGCTTACACGATGGGCCATTTAATCTTTTTGCTAGGGTACAGAAAGCAAACGTTAAGGCTTTGCACTTCTGTGCAATGTAGCGCTTCTGCGGAGCAAGATTGGCCTTATTATCGATAATGATGCCAAGGTATTTATAGCAGCGAGTTGTTTCAAGGATAATGTCATTCAACTTTATATTGTTGGCTAGATTCAAAGGACATCCCATGGACATGGTTTTGGTCTCTGAGGTGTTAACTTCTAATTTGTTTGTCTTTGCGTATTCACCTAAAGTAGTGACTAACCGCCGCAGCCTTATTTTCGTGTGGCTTAGCAGAACAATATCATCAGCGTATGAAAGGTGTGATAGGGTCAAACTTCCTATCCTTGGAGAGTGCGAGTTGGTTGCATCCAGCTTCAAGGAGAGATCTGCCGTGAAAAGGTTGAAGAGGTGCGGGGCAAAAACACAACCCTGTTTTAATCCTATATTTGTCGGTATCCTCCTAGAAATTTTTGAGCCATCTGCTACCTTGACCTGCACCCAAGTTTTATCATATAGCATTTCTATGCATCTAAGAGTTCGCTCTTACAGGACCCATCCTTCGCAATTTGCTCCAAAGAAGTACTCTATGGACTCGGTCAAAAGCACTTTTGAAGTCCACGAAACATAAATATAGTTTTTTCTGTAAGCATTTTGCTTGGTTGGCAATGTCTCCTAGTGTAAGGATGTTAATCACTGTACCATTTCCCTTCCTAAAACCAGTTTCATTCAAAGGAACCAGGTTATTTGAGTTTGACCAATTGAGCAGGTCGGCCAGGACTAAGGTGGCAAAGTATTTGGCCTTGCTGTCAATTAATGCTATCAATCTGTAACTGGCTGGGTTTACTCTACAGCCCCCTTTGAATATTGGGTTAATGATGGATCCTTTCCAACTTTCTGGAATGATTGTGTTACACTCAACTTCAGTATACAGGATTGACAGTGTTGTTGACCAATATTCAGAGTCAGCCTTAAAGACAGCTTGCGGAAGACCATTAGGACCAGGGGCCCAGTCCCTGCGACCCTTCCTGATGGCTAGGGCAACGTTCTTGGCGCTAAACGCTGTCCCGCTCTGACTGACGTCTGTGAGTTTTATTGACTCCTTCAGAGGCTGATTTACTTCAGATGAGGGTGGTTTAAAGAAAATGTTGGCAAGGTATTCCACTCATTTTCCTTCTGGGACTGATGTGAAGTTTATTGTTCTCACCTGCCGGCCGATTCCATTCACTGTTGTCCAAAAGGCCCTTGAATTAGCCTTCCTTGAATTATGAAGTAATTTGAGCCAGAAGTCATCCTCCTTTTTGGTTCGCATTTGCCATACCCGATTCTTGTAATTTTTTCGTAGGGTTTTTATTTGGGGGCATTGGGTTGCTATAGGAGAGCTATCTTTTATTAGTCTAAGGTTGCACCTCAGTTCCTTCCTTAGTTCTAAAATTTTTACTGGTAGGTTTGAAGACCTTGCCTGATTATTATGTGGCAATTGACGCCTGGCGAGGCCAAGAGAGGGTACTGACTGAAGAAAAGTGTCCCACACTTTCACTGTTAGTAGGTCCTGGCATATTGCCAAATGAAGCAAAGATTTTATGTTTTTACACAGCCTTGGTAATGAAGACTCCGACCAGATCAGGCGGTTTAAGTTGATAGATGTTATTGTTCCTAGTTCCTTTATAGCTGGAAGAAGGCACGAGTTCTATGTGCTGAAATAAGTGGTCACTATGGAGAGTAGGTTTAATTTTAAATTTGCTAACATGAGCTAGCAAAGGAAGTGACACGGCTGTATAGTCTATTATTGTTGCGGACTTTGCGCTATGATGAGTAAAGCTTGGCGGGACGTCATCGTTGATCCTGCCATTTAGTACCCTCATACTCATGTGCTCTAGTGCCTCTACCAGTTGTTTACCCCTTGTGTCCAGTCTTTTCTGCGCTGGCAGTGTTTACAGCGGCACTGACCATATGGCATTTTCAGCTGCCAGTTGCTCATCTGGTTCTGGAGTGTGCATTAAGTTAGCATTGAAGTTGCCTGCCACTAATATGTCCCATGCTGGATTAGCGCATCTTATCTCTTCCACCCTATTCAATAATTCATCATAGAGCAGTACTTTCCGATTTTTCCGCGGATGGGCATAGACATTAAAAATGACTAGCGGGGCGTGCTGATTATTACTAAAGGTGAGTTTAATGGCCTGCAAGTGGGTCTTTGAGAAAGCCAACTGCTCTGTTGATACAAGTAGTGCAGTTGAAATGTATGTGGCTACACCACCGCTTGGCCTACCTGATTTCTTTGATTTTTAGGCACTAATGTGGTGTAGCAAGTAGCCTCCTAATTCGATTGGGTCCTCCAGCCACGTTTCTTGAAGCAGGATTATAGAATAATTCCAACTAGTCATTGCTGTGAACCCGTCTGCTATGATAGTTTTTGCACCGGCGATGTTCCAGGACATTATGGTGACAGCCAAACTTTGATCTGTGTTTACTGTATTTAATGAGCTAGGTCAATTATTTTTCCTCAAATTTAAAGTGTGAGCCATCCATCTCCATTCGTCTCGCTCTCCCTTCAGTACAGTTGGGGGCCATTGTTGGTTTTTAAGTCAGGTTCCTTCCATTTAAACAGCCTTTGTTCCAGTTCCCCGGATTCCAGGTCCCCTACTAATTCATTGGCCATTGGCAATTGTTTTCTAGAATTTAACAATAGGGGAAAGGGATAGCGTTGACTGGATGGTTCTGATAACCATATGCCCCAAATTTCAAATTGCTGTTTGACTGCCATAATTAATGTAGCAATATCACTTGTTCTCCACTTTGTTAGAGTTTGCTCCAGCCCACTTTGAGCGCTGCCAGGGAGGAATTTCACCAATGTCAAGTCTGCAGATACGATTTTCTTAGTTGATGGGAACTCGGCGAGAAGCCTCAGAATGTTACCCCTATTTAAGCTGTCTTGATGGCCTCGTGATTTATATTGCGGGGTAAAAAGGATCTGCCTTAATTCCCGATCATTCTTGGTGGCCTGAGTGGATTGTAATTGGTGGGGGTGATCGATATTTCTCTGTGTCGATGGCCTTCTTAACTGGCCCCCCTCCGACTGGCTACTATATGGTACCCTATCTAACGTGGGTATTTGTTTGATTGAGGAAACTTTATTTAAGAAATTGGTTGTCGAAGTTTGGCTATTATGAAATGTAACTATAGTTTTTATTAGCCCTTGATTGTTTGTGATTGTAACCACCCTAGAGGGGTGGCTGTGACTTGGGCTTGTTATCTGGAGCTCTTCACTGCTGATGTTACTAATGCCAGATTGCGAGCCGTGTGCTGAGCGTGAGAGTTTATGAGTCTGATTTACGGACCGTGCTTTTGCTTCATCAGTTATTTTTCTTGAAAGTGGGTTGTAATTTGGTTGATTGCCCAACATTGTATCTGGGGAAATTTCTATGACTTGCATAGCACCAGCTTGGATGCTAGATCCTTTCCATGGGTGTAACTTGGGGCTCGACATGTTGCCTGCTGTGGTACCCAGGGAGGTTGCTGCGAATTGTGTGGCAGCTGCGTGCAAAGCGGTGGCTTGGCAAGGTGATACTTGAGGCACAAGTTGCTTCTTGTTCTTACCGAATAGAGTGGCGGCTGATGCTGCTGCGTTTGGGACGTCCTTTGGTCTTAATATTCCAGCTGTTATTGACCAAAGTTGGTCCTTTCTCGGTATTGGAGCGTCTGGTTGGTTTGGAGATTTTTCGCTACTCGTGTGCATTTTTTCCCTTGTACACCTCTGACGGGGTGCCTGGTGCAGAACATCCCTCACCCTAAACTCTGAGGCGTGCGGGTTAAACTGAAATTGTACTGTCAACTGGGACATTTTGTGTACAGCTGACTTTGGTGAAGCGGCAGCTGGTGACGGACCTAAACCATTGACTGCCCCATCCCTTGTGGCTTTCCCGTGATTTGGGGCCTTTTGATTCCCTGAAGACCCAGAGCCTTGGGTTGGTGGTTTCTGGAGCACCGAAAATATTGGGTAAAAATGATCATTAACTGCTTTGGCACTTGTTTGTTTCCTTGCCTTCCTGGCTCGCTTTTTTTATCTCTTAGTTAGGGGTTTTGGTTTGCGAGCTGGGCGCTCGTTTGTACACTCAGAATTAGTGGGCACTATTTCTTTCAGCTGTGACGATTGATCCGTACTAATTGAGTATATACCCTGGGTATTTGCCTCATTTTTTGTAGGTCTATTTGCCGACAAGCCTGGTGTCTTTTGAAGTATGACTTTATAACCTGAATCAGGGTTTGTATTATTGAAAGTTGCTTCATCGATGTTGCTTGTTTTAACTTTCTGCAGTATCTCTGTTAAAATAGTTGGTAACATGCTTAGTTTGTCTATTACTGGGCCACAGTTGCAAAAGACTTGCTGTTGACTAGATATATGCTCCAGTGGCCGAGTGGCCAGCAGATCCAGCTTGCGATTGATTTCGGCGATGTGTATTGCCATAACATTCATTAGGTCCATTTGTAAGTCAAGCTTATCTGATTGCATGTTAAGAGCTGTCGTCGAAGTGTGTAGAGAATTTAACAGTGAGGCATGTAGTCGAGTGAGATCTTCCATTTCGCTTCTCAGGTAACCTACTTGAGAGGAACTTTTGGAAGACATTTATTTGCCTTCTCTATTGATGGTCTCCGGGGGAGAAATGGTCAGATTACTTCTTGCCATTGCTACGACGTCATGTTGTGGTTTGCTTATACCACTCGAAATTTCCATAATTGAGTTAAGCGGCCTTTCTTGTTGCGGTATAAAGGAACTGTATTCAGTGCTACCCACCAGCAGCGGTTTGTTTGAATACTGATCTTTAGGACTCATTAGGTCAAGGGTTTTTAGGTCCAATGCTTCACCTAGATCTTTATTGTTTGTTATTGAGAGTGACTGCAACCAAGAGTCTTCCATTTTTCCTGGAGCTGCTTCAAAGCCCATATCTAATCTCTCATTGCTCCCCTGGGTACTAAGATTTGACCGCAAGATGGGGGTTGATTGTTTGTGCATTCCCTCATGCACGATGTCGTTGTGTACCTCTATCGAGATACTTGTGGAGAGTAGAAGCTCTGTGTTACTAGGATTAATAGATGCGCCCTGCTGTTGGTCACTTTGAGAAGATTCCCTCTCTTGAACATGAACCTGGGCCGTGGTCACAATACTGCCCGCCTGCAGATTTTTACACACTGTTGGGCTGCTAGTGACCTTGGAGATGTTTAGTCGTTTGTGAGCTGTGCGGTCATTATGTACTTCGGGAGCCAGATGCTTTGAAGCTTCCTGGACGGGTAAATCAGCCCCTAATTGTTGAGTGGGATTTGTTGGTACCTCGACCCTCAACTGCCCAGTGGCCATTGGTTGTGGAACCAAAGGGGTTGGCAGGCCCACGTCGGTGCCAAGATTTGAGAAGAAGGCTGCAGCTGGATCTTTTAGAAAGGTAGACTTGTTGGAAAAACCTGTTTTCTTGAGGTAGACCTGCAAGGGAGTAAGGGGCGGTGCCTGCTGATCCGACCTACTACCTTGCGGGCTCTGTACGGAACAATTTACCTTCCTTTGCACCCCCCTTTGAGGTGTTGAAGTTTTTACTTTACCCTTTGTTGGCAGCCTGCGGCGTCCTGATCTCATGGCTGCGTTCTCTTAGCCCAGATTTTTGCGGGAGGAACTCAATTTGCTTTAGACTGATGGACTAGCGTTGATGACCTGAGATGCTCGGTGAGCGGGGCACCCGGGACTTTCACAAGCCGCACCCGGACCTGGCAGGGCCGCTTCCGTGTGGCCCCGGTGCACTCTCTCTGCTGCAGTTTACTAAGACTGCTGCGCTCACCCTGGCTGGAGGGAGATGGATGGATCCTTGGCCCAAAGCCTCCTGCCAAATGTTGGAAGGTAAGGTGATGCAGCTGCTGGCGACACCTGAAGAGTTGGACTCTTCAGGAATGAGGAGTTGTCAAGGGGTTGTTGATATTGAGATATTAGGTGCTAAAGAAAACAATCCCCTGAACTCTTTACTAAGTCCACAGAAGAGCAACACCAAACCGGCCTTCAAGCAATGCAGGCCCTTCCAACTGACACATCTACGGAAATTCCTGCAGGGAGATTCCCTGTGAAGCAGTACAAACTCTGTCCTGCTTTCACACGCGCTCCGCGTGCCAGCACAAGCTTATCCAGTCACGACCAGGTGCTACTAGCCACAGCCAATTTCAAAGTCAAGCTGCGAAGAACAGTGGAGCGAGAGTGTGCAGCACGGGGGCACTGGGGGACCGAGAGGACGCTCCCGGTCCTCCACGCAGGAAGCAGCAAGGAGCAGTGGGAAGCTGCGCCTCAAACCCTCAAAACCCGGGGCTTAATACCTTATTACCGGGCATACGGGAGGTCTCCTGGGTGCCCTCGCAGAGTTCCCTCGTAGGCTCCATACCGCAGAGGTCAGGCTTGCCTCACTCCTCTCTTCGCAGGTTACAATCCTTCTAAATGCCCACAAGCCCTACGCAGGGAGGCCCCTCTGCCCACTGCATAGGCCACTGAATTCAAACAGTTTTCAATTTACAGGGCGGGGGGCAGGAGGTACACCTACTGATGGCTGTAGGCTGGCAAGGTGCCCTATGAGCAGGGACTAGACTGGGAGACAAGGGCGTTAGGCAGTACGCCGGTCGGAACGCCTCCCAGCTGCCCGACCGTCCCTACACCCGCACCTCTCCTCTCCTCTCGCGTCCTGCTCGCTCCGCTCCTCTCTGTGCAGCCGCGAGCCACCCGGCACTAGCGTGGTCCAACGTCAGATCAGAGGAATGAATCAGCAGTTTAATTTTCCAAACCTATGAACAATACAACTTACACAGAGAGCATATCCACTTAAGCACTGGTTAGCAGTGGTAAAGTGCCCAGAGTATTAGCGTCAACAAAAACTGGTCAGAACAAAATAGGAGTAAGGAGGACAAAAGATTAGGGCTGAACCTGTAAAAAGGGTCAGGTCCAACAAATACTCAATAAATAAATAAATAACAAAAACACATGAATAAATGTGTCCCTGACCAGCACATTTACTTTAATATGGCACCAGTGATCCAAAATACAGTTTCTTTAGACAATACTGCAAATGTCTGAACCATCCACTGTTTCTGTTTAATGGGCTATAATTTACTTCACAAAGGTACTAAAAAACAAGCCATATTTTCTGAATGCTGAGATTCAAATTAAGTTTGTGCTCCTCTTTACATAAGAACTATGGACCTTAAAAGACAGCTCAGATATCCACTTGCACAGTATAACATTATGAATAAGATCCTTGTGTATTTCTTTGGAAAGAAAGAATAACAGTGGAGAATGGAACCATCTGATGCCATGTGGCTCCAATAGAGCTTTGTTGTCCTCAGCTAATAAATGCTTTGTTTGTCAGATTTGTTTGTGCAGTTCTTTTCAGTAGCAACAACAGGAACAATGGATTCTGCAGGTGGTGCTGTAGATTCTGTATGCTCGTCAAGCACGTTTTACATCACCTTTGCAACTGTTTTTTTAATACCTTTTGTGATTTACCTTCTAACATAATCTTGTACAAAGAAACTGCAGGTATTCTTAAAATGCCACATCAATTGATCCTTTGTGCGGAATCCGAGACATACTTTGCAAAGCAATTAAGTATACACAGTATTTCATAGAGTGAACAAAGTACTGTAAAAAAAGATGCTCTCAATTTGATTTATTAACCCTTTCACTATAGTATGTCTACACACCTCTGTCTGAGCTTTTGTCAAAAACTTGGTGACAGTTTGCTCAAATGCACAAACTTCTTTCGTCACCTTGTGCACCCATAAACCTTTGTGTCTTCTTTGACACATTCCTTGCAAAAGTTGTGCAAAACCCACATCAATGTCTTAGGACATCCTGGAGATAATGGAAAATGTGGATATATTTTCATTTTTTAAACACATTTTAATCAATATTTTGTTGCATTCCTCAAATGAACAAATATCAATCCCAGAATGCTTGCCAAGGAATTGTTGTCCCAAATGCCTTGAGTCTGGCAATACCAAATAAATGAGGGTTTTCCTAGGAGTTGAAGTCAGCACAATGAATTATGTGATGTAAGGGCACATCACTACATTATGGCAGAATTAAAATATTCCTACCAAACATAACAGAAATGTTCAATTCTATTAAGGACACGGAGGCGAGGATTATGCATTTAATCTTTTTCTTTGTTGATTAAAAGATTGAACAGCAGCTATGTAGAAGATTGTAGAGAAAAAAGTAATATTCCAAAAGTGCCTTGGGCATGAACACAACCAGTCATAACATTTGCAGTCCAATAAAGTCCATCTTCAATTGCCATGCTGCCTCTTTTCTTCTTTATTACACCATCTTTTGGTGTTCATTAATCCTGTTTGGATGCATCATTCCTTAAGAAGTTAAAGAACATCACCGGGTAAGTAAAAAACACCAACCTCGAAACTTCACTTTTTAAGTTGCACGATACATGAGAGCAAATCATCATAGACATGAGAAGAACAGTTCCAATAGGCATGAAGTATACTGCAAGAATATTCAATTGAAACATAAGGTGAGCTAAACTTGTCACTTGGTAGAAAATATATATATAATTACTTATGGAATACAGGGAGAGGTAGGATTGAGAACTTCTCGTCGGTGGGATAATCCTTGCCTCCTTGTCCTTAATAGAGTTGAAAGCTTCTGTTATGTTTGTTAGGAATATGTTCATTCTATGTCCCAACCAGAGGCAAGGATTATACTAATTTAAACCTTGTTGACCACTAGCTGTGCCATGTCCATCACAGGCTTAAATTAGAACCTCTTGAAGGTGGAGTCCGAGTACCAGTCTGCTTTTAAGATGTCCTCCAATCTGGCACCCAAATGAGAAGCTTTGGAGGCCATCACCCTTCTGACAGAATGTTCCTCAAACATGCCAGTGTTTATGCCAGCCTCTTGCATGACCCAACAAACCCAATGGGCAATCGTGGCAGAAGAGACTGCTCTGAATGGTTTCCGCAAGGCAATAGAGAGTTGTCTCTCGCCTGACAGACAGATCTCCTCTGTCATTTCCACATATGCTTACAAGCATCTCTCCACACAAAATTTCAGAGAATCAAACGCTGGGTATAAATTGACCTAATGTTGACTTTTGTTTGTCTGCTAACCGTAAAAGAAACTCCAGCAAGAGAAAACACTATACCTGTAAGATCCAGAGGCAGAACGTCAGACTCTTCTTCAGGACACCAAGCACAGTAGCATGCCTAATTTGGTTGAAAGTTCTTTATGTGACAAAAATCTATGAGGATGCCAAGAAAGGAAAAGGTTGAGGACCTGACTAACATCCCACAAGGCACTGGGGGCAAAGAGAGACGAATACCCTGCAAAAGTCTCCTCACAAAAGGATGCTCGCTCAGTGGGTAGCCATTCACTGGGACATGCCCCTTTAAGATAGCAGGACAAGAAGCATTGATGGACTGGTATGCCAAACCTTGGAAGGCCAATTCTGACAAGAAATTCAGGATCTGAACTACACCTGCTTCCACAGGATCCAAACCCTGCCAAATGCACCAACCCATCTACTTTGTCCAAGCCGATCGGTTTCCCTTGGTTGTGCTATCTGCCCAGGCTTTGGACAAGAGGATGTCAGCCTGGCTCAAAAACCCTGGGATTCTCTAAGGTTGATGTAATCCACCACACCATGAGGTGGAGGAGGGCATTTCATTATCAAGTAGTGCATCAAGAGGCTCGGATTATGAAGAAGAGTCTGAAAGTGGAGGAGAAGGATTGGAGAATCCCAAGAAGTTTCATCAGAACTAGGTACCAAGTTTGCGATCTCCAAACCAGCCTCACCAAGACTACCTCCGCTTGCTGCCTACAGATCTGAGCTGAAACTGTTGTGATCATGGAAATTGGGGAAAAGCCATATCCTGTTTCTTGTGTCCGGTCTTAGAGCAACGTATCAGTCACTGCCACCCCTGCGAGAAGTTCCAGACGGTTGATGTGCAAATGTTGTTCTTCATTTGACCAACTTCCTCCGGTGGAGAGCTCACCACAGTGGGCGCCCCAACCCAATCTACTTTCATCTGATTCGATGACCAGGTCTGGATGGGAGCCAAAGATAGCCCTCCCATTCCAGGCCTCCATGTGTGAGAGCCACCAATGAATCTCCACTTTAGCGTAATCCGATAGTGGCACCAGCTTGGAATATTATAGTCCTTTCCGCAGGTGACAGGCTTTGAGGCACTGGAACGTTTGATAGTGCAGTGGCCCCAGAAAGAATCCTGGATGGGTGAGGATAGCAACCCACCAACTGAGCCACCCGTCAGAGAGAAGTGTATTGTCTGGCTAGAACATGTCTCAGTTCTAGTCAAATCTTTGCCACCTTCCGAGACAGAAGACTCAAGGTCGCCCTTGAGGAGTCGATCACGAATCCTAGAAATTTGATGGAGTGAGAAGTGATTTGCTCTTGTTGATCACAAAACCCAGCCTGGCAAACAGGTCCCCCGTCGTTTGCAACTGTAGCAACAACCTTTTTGGGGGCAAGCATTCATTATGAGCATGTTGTCCGAGTAGATGATGATATTCATCGCATGCGTGCGCAGGTACTGTGTCACCAGCTTGAGGACCTTTTTGAAGCACCAGGGTGCTGAGACAGACTGAAAGGGAGAGTAGTGAACTCAAACATTTGGTTCTGCCAGTGGAGAGCAGATGAATAATCTCATCTGAGTCCAGCATGTGGGGCATTTCGGTTTGGGTTCCAAAATTGTTAGAAAGCTGGGGTGGGGGTGGGAGGGGGGGGGAGGGGTGGGTGAACCGTACTGCATCTGCTCCCCTCAATTCCTATCCTGCAGCTAGCCAAGGGAAGGGGAATCTGTAAAGGAAATTTTTAGGCATGTCAGACACCATAAGTCATAAAAAATCATCATAAATCATTGACTAAAAATCAAAAGTAAAGGACAAGGTAGAAGCACTTATCTATGGCTGCCGAGCAGGAAAGAAAGGAGGCAGCATGGCAGCGGAAGATGGACTTTATTGGACTGCAAATGTTATGATTGGATATGTTCATCCCCCAAAGCCTTTTGAGACTGTTATTTATGTCTGTACAAGCTTCAAAATGGCTGCTGTTCAAAGTTTTAATCAGCAAAGTAAAAGATTAAAAGCATAAGCCTCGCCTATGGTCCTGACATAGAATTACTGTTTACAGAGTGCTGTTCATTTGATGACAGATATATTCAAGTCTATATGCGAAGTACAAAAACAATATATTTTCTTTTTCTATACAGTGTAAGAAATCTAATCATGCACGCCAGACCTCCCTTGCCCTGACTGACTTCAGGAATCTGCCGACTGTGATATTGCCAGATTTTCTGCATTTTGGGGATTTTCCAAAACATGGTAATTCCCTCCAGGGTCCCTCATTTACATGTGAAGGTTTGACCAACATCTATGTTCCCCTGGGTCTTGAGAGCATAGGGGCGTCAGTCAGGTGTGGGCATTTATGGGTTCCGGGTACCCAAAAGCAATAAACTGGATGCTATGCAATTGAGAAATTTGAAAGCACCTGAAGGCGAAATGCCAGATTAGAATGCCTGCCTTTTGATTGCAGGTATCACCCCTAAGAACATACGAAAATGCAATCACAATAATATATTTTCAACATCTACACATCCTAAGACTTCTATTAGTGTGTTCTAGCCTTCATTCACCCTTATTAACTGGCTAAAAGATTGAGCTGAACATGACGTTAATCCAATTTTTATCAGATCTTTTCAAAACATGGCAATTCTCTCCAGCCTCCTTTACACAGGAGCAAATCCCCACCATATTGTGACCCACATCTGTGATCCCCTGAGTTTTGTGAGCATTCATTCCCCAGAAATGTGTGGCTTTTCTAACGATTCTGGGTAATAAGCTGGGTGCAGTGCATTTGGGAAATAGTAAAAACAAATTAAAGTGAAATGCTGATTTATCGTACCTCTGTTATGATTATAGGTATCACTTCATGTGTGTATGGAAACCTACTACTAATATATAATTTTGAATCTACACATCCAAGGTTTCTATCAGTGGGTGGAAAACTTTCTACACCCAGGCGGGCTGGCCGCAAGAGTGAGCTTAACATGACAGTCACAGTTTTAGCACTTTTTCCTCACAATAAGGCAGTTTTGTTCAGACTTTCCCACACAGTGATATATATTACCTGCTCAGGTTTGAATGACATCCGTACTCCTCTGGGTCCTCTGAGTGTGTGGGTATTATACTTGTGCAGGTTTTCAAAAGGTTTCAGTTGGAATTCAGTCTAGATGGCAGGTAATGGTTTTGATATGTGAGCTTTCAACGATGTCTGTAATACTTGAGTCTATGGTCAGCTGGTACCCAGGAGAACCTACCAATGCTGAATATTTCTCATAATTGGAGAATCCCGACACTTCATATTACCCAGAATTCACTGCCAATGTCAAATTATGGTTATAAAAAAATCACAATTTCTTCAGTTTTATGTGACAGAAGAATCTAGAACTTCCAGCAAATGGCAAAGGTCCTCACATTCAACGATCCCACAATTCTTATAAAAAATGTACTTCATATGTATGGGTGGGTCTCTTGCCCGGAACTGGACTAGGTCAAAACATCAGGCATTTGACGACCACATTGCCACTTTAATGACTACTCGAGGACACAGTTTTTGCCTGTTCTTATCTATTACCTACACACAGGGGGAATGTTGAAATGTTAGAATGATTGGTGGGCAGACTTTTGCTGTTCTCTTCAAATTCAATAACTGCTTCACAGAAGTATTAGGAATTTGTTTTGTTGTTGAATCATTTTTATTGGGCAATAACATTAGGGGACACACAATTCTCCCTACACAATAATTTAGAGCCAAGTAACAATGTATGTCACATCCCAAAACCTAGAATCTTGTGCAAACAAAGCAAACCAAAAAAACAAAATAATATAATTTGTGATATCAACAGAGCACCACTGGGGAAGGGAGAAGGTAGAGAAATGGCAAATGTCATGGCTCTCATTAAAAAGTAACTCAGTCATTCTCCACCTTAGGGTGTGTTGGACTTGGCTCTCTTTGCAGGATGACCCCCATACATTTTTGCTTTTACCCTTCTTGTTTTTTTAATATTGATTTTGTTGATACAAAGGCTCTGTACCCTTCACCACTGCTAAAGTGCTTGTGTTCTCTCCTGTAAACGTAGTAAAATTGGCCTACACCTGACTGGAATATTTAATGTATTTATAAGTACCTTGTATAGTGCTATATCATATACCCATGGCCAGTAAATTAAATATTACTTATGGGCCTGCTGAAGTATACAAAAAGTAATGAATGGAATGCCTGAATTAATCTCAGCTGCTGGTAATTACTCAGGGCTACATCTCAGTCCATTGTTATTTTGCACACCATGCTACCTCAGTTTGTAGTCAGCCATATGTTAATCAGTTTTGGCTCTGCTCCGGTAGGAGCAGTCCAGCTCCAACTGCCAGACCAAGTCCTCCCTAACCAAAACACAAGCAATCTAGGGCCAGTTTGGCCCTGATAAGGGCTCATTATCAAGGTATCGCTTAGGTCCAGTGACACTGTGTGCATGTGACCCAAGTCTTAGCACACCTGTCCCTCTCTGAGCGACATACTGAAGTGTACAAAAAGTGATGGACGAGATACTTGATTTTAATCTCAACCACTGGTAATTACTTGGCCCTTATCTCAGGCCATAGATATTTTGCACACCATGTCACCTCGGTTTGGACCAAACCAAACCCAGCCTTCTTGTGCCACCCACTTAAGTAGCCCTTTAAAACATATCTCAGGTCTGCCATTGCAACATGTGCTCAGTTTAAGCTGCCAATCTGACTTGGCAAAATAAACCTTTTGCTAAGCCTAAAACTTGAGTTTTAGTACATATGTCACCCCAACAGAATGCCTTAAACAGCCCATAATACAGGGTGTATTGTATTTAAAAGAAAATTGGACACATATTTTTAAGTTGTACATATCCTGGTACTGAAACACCCATAGATGTATTTTTCACTACCGTGTCTCCTATATCTCCCATAGGATAATATTGGGTTACCTTAGGACATTTAATATGTGATATCTTTTGTTTTGGAACAAGTAGAAAGGTCATGCTTGGAGTCTAAAGAATTGTAAATCAAAATAAGCTTTAATGGTAAATTTAAATTTTAGATCACAATTATGGAAATGCCACTTTTAGAAAGTTGCCATTTTTTGTCTTAATCATTCGGTGCCTGCCGTCTGTACCCTGGGTCACATGATTAGGTGCATATGGCATTTGTGTATTCCTCCCCAACAACAACACAAAGGGCCCGGGATGTCCCCAGGATGGGAGAATGGGAGCTGTGCATAGTCCCATTTACATTTCAAAGGAGCTGCCTCAGAACGCACACAAAGAACGTTACACTAGCGTTTGTTTAACTCCAGATCCTATAGAGCCTGGGAAGGGAGGGAAAAAGCTCCATAACCATCTGTTGGGGTAAAAAACAGTTTCCTGCACTGTAAAGTTGGCACCAGGTATAAAAATAGGACCCTTAGTCCCACTCTTCAGTACACTCCTGAACCTGTGGATACTGCAGAAGAAGGACTGTTGTGCTTCCAGAGGACTGCCCTGCTGCTGAGATATGCCTTGCTGCTTGAAGGGGAGAGGGCAGTCTCCTGGATCCCAGGTCTACCGGAGTGACTCCAAGGGTAAGTTGGCTGACCTCCTGTTCTGAGCTACTGGGAGACAACAATCTCCAGGAGCCTTCTTGCAACTGCCCAGCTGATCTCCTGCAACTGGCCCTGCCTGTGCACTGCTGGCCTCTGCTGAAGTGAGTTCCTGGACCCCAAGAGATGGGTCACAAGGTCCTGGGTCCCCTGGCTGGCATCAGTTGAGCGCCTGTGAAATCCTGAAGTTCTGAACTCAGCATATTTCAGCAAGACTAACCTGGTTCCTGTATCTGCCCCACAGTCCTTTGTGGTCGGCCCAAACTTGTGACTTTGTCTCGATCTATTGCATCCAGATACCTACAGCTAGCACTTTCCGCTTCTTTGTGCTATTTTTACGTAAACCTTTAAAGTTGCATATTACTGGCTCTACTGATTTTTTTTTTTTAATCATTTTGGTCTCATTTTATTTAGTCAGTTTTACTCTTTTTTTCTAAATTTGTTTGTGATTTTTCTGCTACATAAGTAGGTAACTCAGTGCCTCCCAATTTCGCCCTGACTATGTTTATGCTAAGCTACCAAAGGGTTAAGCAAAGGTTAATTTAGTGACTTTTGTGGCACACCTTGTCAGGGACTGTTGTTGTTGCTTGAGAAGGGTTTACTCCCCCTTTCAACAAAAAACCCAACTTCTCACAGAGTGTTTGGTTGGGTTTCCGGCTGCTTTCAAGCCACTCTCATCAGATCACTCCACATTCTCTTCAGCAGCTTGGGCTTTCGCTTCCAGTTCTCTAGGAAATTTGTTGCTGCTCAGGTATTGGAGAATAAGTATATTTTGTTTTTACTTTTCATACAGAGTGTTGCTGGAAACCAGAGAGATTCCTCTGTTTTCTACGCTCATAACTCTTCCTTATGTGCCTGAAGCTCAGACCACTTCTTTTGCACAGTCCTGCTCACATCAAGGACACCAATATTTTGTTATCTTTGTAGTTCAGCCCTCAGTGCTTGAATGCCTTGCAGCTAACCACCTCTCATTGCTGTCAAGTTCCCAACTCAACCAGGACCATACCAGCTTCAGTGTTCTTCCCAGTGGAGCCTCAGTTGCCAGGAGGGAACCCTTACGGATATCCAAAGTTATTATTTCCCCAGTAGTTAACATTTCACTTTGTAAGAGCTCCTGGACCATCTTTTGTTTATGTGTGTACTGCTTCCTCCATACAGGGTGAGACCCAGAAGTCTCAGCATTATCACACTCAATGCATTGCCAAGTAATTCTACTTCTTGTTCTAGTCAAACCATATCAGTGATATTACAGTTCTTTAAAGTCATCATAATTCTGCATTTAATCCACTTGCCTGTGTGCCTGCTCGTCGACCTTCTATACGTGTTGTTCCAGGCTTCCCATCCTCACTTCATGCCGATTCACTCTCACCATGTCCTCGAAGCTCATTATAATGGTGCTGAATTAACAATCAATATTGCCAATTGTTTCCTTCGTGTTCTTAAGCAAATTATGTATTAGGGTCTCTTCTTGGGTTAGAGTGACAGCACTTGGGCCCTTCATTTCATTCTTAAGTACAGAACTGACTTCCAGTTGAGGTGAAAAAATCCGTTGGCTCTCTGGAAAGCTTATCTTCGTGCACGTTGGATGGTAGGTTGTGTGTCTCCACGCTCCTATATAGAAGGGTTTCCAAAAGAACTTGTCTCTGAATACTCTCACTGATCGAATCACCATTGCCAATCAGCATGTGAAAGAGGTGTGTTCCAGGACTCGGGCCTGCACTCCCTCTTCTCCAACTTGCTCTGTCCCTCCTCTGTGTCGCCATATTGTCACCTCAGGTCGGGTCTTCCAATCCCAGAGCCAGATCCCCAGGATTTCTATAGTTCAGTTATCAGCCCACACCCATGTCCTTTCTAATGGTCTTTGTGTTGCTATGTAGACTCTCCTCTGTGCACTCAGGCTCCCCTTTAGTGGCAGACAATGATTGAAGATCTTGAATTCTGCGGAGGCAATAGGCCAGTCTCTATACTTGTCATTTCGGACCAATCCAGATTGTGCCTTATCAGTTCTCTCATCTTTCTCTTGCCTCATGGGGTCAACTCCTCAGCAGCCCACTGGCATGTAAACTGAGCACAAAGACAAGACTGCACCCGAGGTCCTTTGAGAAGTGGCCATCCATAATCCCAGCAAACGTCTCTCCAGGAAATGTATTATTTGAACCAAAGTTTGACACTTGTTTCAGGATCATGGTCTGTGAAGTAATCCCCTGAAATTCTTGAATTCATAGAGACTATAAGTGTGTACACACATTTGTACTGCTTGGATGTAGGCTTTAATGCTGTGATGCCACCATTAATTGAAGCACGCAACAGACCTTGGGTGAACTACAATTCCCAAGAAGCTGCAGGACTCTGTATTTTTGCAATAGCCATCTTGATCCTTTGGGTTGAAGTTCTTGATGCTGTGTGGATTTCATTGCTAGACAATGGATATTTGTGTTGCTGTAGCTGGAAACCTTTTTATCATCAGTCAGATTTCTTTGAGTCTTGACATCACATGATTCAGTATCTTGTACACAGAGTAGTATTCTGGCTAAAACTGTGACATGAACTTTGCAATTGAGTGTTCTTCTTTTGTGCACTCTACTCTATACTAAAGCCATCTGGGTTTGAGCTATTGTGAGAAGCTGGCCTGGTTTGTGTGGGTATCAGAGGTACTTACACCTTAAACCAGGTCCAGTGATCCACCTTAGTGAAATGTAGGCAGTGTCTAGCAGCTTAGGCTGTCTAGAGGTAGCTGTAGCAGAGCAGTCAAGACTGAACTAGGAGACATGCAAAGCTCTTGCAATACCTCCATAGTCACACAGTACTTATACACAAGAAAGATAATACTCAGTGTTACCAAAAATAAAGGCACTTTATTTTTGTGACACAAGGACAAAAATATCTTAGAGGCCACACTCCCTCTGGAGGTTAGTATTATACACAGTATATACACTAGTAACCAAAATCAGGTAAGTAAACAGTCATAAAATAGTGCACACAGTGAAAAACACAATAGGTTGCAGTGGGCCTAGTGCAGGGGTGTGGAATTTATTAAAATATCTACTTGTCCAGGGGACAGGTTGCTTCTCAAATCTACTTGTCCTGTAAAAAGATCTACTTGCCCCTTTGGTGCCATGTAGTGTGGCGACAAATTATGGCAGCAATCTCATTATGTAAGAGCTCTGATAATAGCCTCTCTGATTATGCCAGGGCTACTACCATAGCAGGGCTTGAATACTTGCAGTTTCAATCCCTACTGTAGCAATTTCCTTATTTTGCCACCTTTCTGCAGATCTGCATACTGGGGCTGGAGGAAGCAGTAAGCAAAAGTTCGAGGGCTGGAATACCTTTGAGTCTGCAAACTTACTAACCTGCATGTTTTCAAGATTTTCACCAGCTTCTCTCTAATATTTTCCCATAATAAGAAAGGTTGGACATTTACTCCCGACAATGGCAGAATTAGAACTTCTTCCAGGGTTGGGAAGAAAGTGGCCGGAGGGAAAATGAACTTGCAAATGCTCAATAGATTTTCACATGAGCAAATCTACCCATGCTAAAATACAGTTCACAAATATTTTATAGGGGTACGACATATACCATGAGTGCACTTTTGTGACTTTCTTTAAGAATTTGGGGCCACATGTAGGTAGGTTCAGATTTGCGACCCGCAAATTGCGAGTCAGAGCGACTCGCAATTTGCGAGTCGCAAATCCGAATGTAGGATGGTGTCCCTGACACCATCTGTGATTGGCAAGGGCTTCGCAAATGCCCACCTAGTAAATATTCATGAGGTGGGTCGCAATTTGCGACCCCCTTGCGAATAGTGGCCCTGACAGGGATGGTGGCCTGCTGGAGACAGCAGACCACCATGTCTGTGACTGCTTCCTTAAAGGAAAACGAGATGCATTACAAAAACAAAAAATTAAACGTTTTTGTTTGGACCACTGCCTGCTCTGAAAAAATGTTTACAGTGACATTCACAATGGGGAAGGGGTCCCATGGGGACCCCTTCCCTTTTGCGAAAGTGTTAGCACCCATTTGAAATGGGTGCAAACTGCGATTGGTTTGCGCCCGCGTTCGCGGTCACAAAACAATCCTACATTGCACTGCGAGTCGCAATTAAGAAGGGAACACCCCTTCCTAACTGCGAGTCGCAAACCCGTTTTGCGATTCGGTAACCAGGTTACTGAATCGCAAAACTGGGTTTGTGCATCGCAATGTGCTTTTTGCACGTCACAAACAGCGAAAGTCGCTGTTTGCGATGTGCAAAAAGCTACCTACATGTGGGTCTTGGTCCCTAATTAGGTCTGGTGTTAACAGACATTTTGTTTTTATTAAAATTCTATTTCTCTCTTTCGGCTGGCTTTACTGTGAGTGATCGCATTCTGCTCTTCCACAAGGAGCATATTGGCACACAAAGTAGTTTTGTTCAGTTTCAGGAACTACAGTGGCAATCAGTGACGTAACGAAACTGGAGGGTGCCCCTTTGCAAAGAACATGGAGGAGCCCCCTCTCCAGACTCACTCAAGGCAGGTGTTGTGCTGAAGGGGCCCCCTGGAGGGTGGGCGGGGCCTTTGTGATGCCACTGGTGGCAACGTGTGCTTTTAGAGTTCAAAAACTTTTTGGGGTTTTTTTGCCAGTGTTTGTTACAATGTTGAGGGCCAGGTAGCTCCCACAACAATAAAGTGTTACAAAAGCCATGTCAAAACAAGACACGCATTGATGAAACTAAAAGACTTATAAAAATATGTCAGACCAGTTCGCTTTGTCAGTGTTTGTTTATTTTCATGCTTCCCATATTCGTGTTGAAAATGGTTACACTGATTTTCCATTAGAAATAATTTTGGGAAATACTAGCATGCATTAACACATTTTACTAAATGACACTTCATTTGCATCTAATCAGAGAGCATTCTGGGAGCATTATACTAAGCCTCATAGCCTAAACTTTTCAAACATGTGTATACACGTTTTTTTTTTTTGTACTGGAACCAACGTCAGTAGTGAAGTGTGACCTTTAAACATTTATTTACAGCACTCAACCTAATAATGAAGGCTTTCAAATAATGAACCATAAATACAAGTTCAAACAGCATTATCTTTTAGAAACACATTACCTCAACCTCAGAGAGTTCCACTCTCTGTAAACAGGCAGCCAAAGGGTTTGTGCTGTAGAGGGTTGTGCCTACTTGTCCCAAGGACAAAGTAAACATAAAAACTTGTTGCCCTTGACCCCAAACAAGATGTCCCGGGGTGATAGGAATTCCACATCCCTGTAGTGGCAACACAAACCATTTACTTAAATAGTGATATGAGAATGCTGGTTTCCCCCCTAGGCAAATGTATTGTGTAGAGGGGTGCTGCAAGTGTAGGGAAACACCAAAGGTAAGTGAATTACCCCAGCGCCCAAGAAAACATGAGTAAAGTTCAGCAAGTCTTCTCAAAATACACTAGCAGTCATGGTAAAGGATTATGGAAAAACCAAGCGGAACTGCAAGAAACCAACAATGGATTCCTGGACCTGAATGCACCGGTGACAGAGTGATAAGGCAATTGCAAGTACTTATCCCATCGCTGCACCAAAAATGTAGGAGGCTGGCCTGGTTTGTAGTGGATACCACAGGAACTTACACCTTATACCAGGTCCAGTTATCCCTTATTAGTGAAATGTAGTCAATGTCTAGAAGCCAGGCTGTCTAGAGGTAGCTGGAGGTAGAGCAGCCAAGGTGGAACTAGGAGACATGCAAAGCCCTTGCAGTACCACTGTAGTCACACAGTACTCACACACATGAAAGACAATACTAAGTGTTACCCAAATAAAGGTACTTTATTTTAGTGACACAAGGCCAAAAATACTTTGGAGACTATACTCCCTCAGGAGGTAAGTATTATACATAAAATATACACATGTAACCAAAATCAGGTAAGTAAACAGTCATAAAATAGTGCAAATAGTGAAAATCACCATAGGTTGCAATGGCCCTAGGGGGAATACAAACCATATACTAAAATAGTGGAATGCGAATGTTGGTTTCCCCCCTAGGCAAATATAGTGTGTAGAGGGGCGCTGGGAGTGTAGGAAAACACCAAAGGTATTTAAATTACCCCACCCCAGAGCCCAGGCAAACAGGAGTAAAGTACAGCAAGTTCCCTCAGAACACACTAAAAGTCATGGTAAAGGATTATGCAAAAACCAAGCAAGACTGCAAGAAACCAACAATGGATTCCTGGATCTGAAGACCTGTGGAGAGAGGAGACCAAGTCCAGAAGTCGATGAAGAGCCCAGGAAGAACAGGAGCCCCTGCTAACTCGGATGAAGATACAAAAGTGGATTCTCCGGTAGGAAGAAGAAGTCAGAATTGCACCAAAGAAGACAGCTGTGGGTTTCTGCCTGGTGCAAGAGATATCCTACGTAGAGTCGTTGGATGCAGGCTGGTTTTCGTCATCGGATTCCACCAAGAAACCTGGGCTCATGCAAATGTCTCGGTTGGCGGAACAAAGGCGTTACCTGGGCCAAGGAGGGACCTGGGTGTCCCAGCTCAGACTGAGGCGACAGAGGGGGCTCTCAGCACTCTGGAGAGCCCCCAGAAGGCCAGGCAGCACCCACAGGAGTGCCAGAACACTGGGACAAAGGAGTTGCAAAGTGCGGTTGTGGAAGCACTACACAAAGGGATTCCATGCTGCCAGAGAACAACTCAGGGAGCTGAGCATCGCAGGATAGAGTGCTGGGGACATGGGCTACGCTGTGCACAAAGGATTTCTGGAAGAAGTGCACAGAAGCCCAAGGAGCTGCGGAACACGCGGTGCACAGGGAGGCAAGTCCTAAACTCCACCAAATTTGGACAGCTGGACCTTGGACAGTCAGGATCACTTCAGTCCACCACCTGTGTTCCAGGGATCAAGCTCGTCGACAGGAGAGGATTTCCAGAGTACCGGTTGTCTTTGCAGAGAGGAGCCTGCTGGAGCAGGGAAGTGACTCTGTCACTCCACAGGAGATTCTTTGGTCCTTCTGATACAGAATGAAGACAGGCAGTCCTCAGAGCGTGCACAACCTGGAAACTGTTGCATTTGCTGGCAGGAGCTAAAGTTGCAGATTTGCAGTAGCCTTCTTGGATACTTTGTTGCAGTTACAGTGTTCCAGGAGCAGTCCTGCGGTTGATCCGGCATTCAGAAGCTGAAGCTGAGGATGCAGAGGAGTCCTGGTGGAGTCGTGCAAACCAAATCTGAGGAAACACCCACAGAAGAGACCATAAATATACCTCAGAGAGGGATTGGTCACCTAACCAGATATGGACCTATCAGGAGGGGTCTCTGACGTCACCTACTGGAACTGGCCACTCAGATGCTCCCAGAGTTCCCTGAACATCCTGAAAACAAGATGGCAGAACTTAGGGACACTCTGGAGAAGCTCTGGGCACCACCCCTGGAGTGGTGATGGACAGGGGAGTGGTCACTCCCCTTTCCTTTGTCCAGTTTTGTGCCAGAGTAGGCACAGGGAGTACCTGAAGCGGTGTAGACTGGATTATGCAAGGAGGGCACCATCTGTGCCCTTCAAAGCACTTCCAGAGGCTCTGGGAGGAAGCCCCTCCCACGCCTGTAACACCTATTTCCAAAGGGGGAGGGTGTAACACCCCTCTTCTAAAGGAAATGCATTGTCCTGCCTTCCTGGGATTGAGCTGCTCAAGCCCCAGAGGGCAGAAGCCTGTCTGTGATGTGGCAGCAGCTTGGTCTGCAGTGAAAACCTCAGAAGGCTTTTGTGGCAGTAGTGGGGGTCCATGGTGGAGCACCCAGTGTGCATAGAATTAGCCCCCAATACCGGAATCAGATTGGGGGTGTAATTTGTCAATCCTAGACACCTCACATGGCCATATGTGGAGTTACCATTGTGAAGCTACATCTACGTATTGACCTACATGTAGTGCACTCTTATAATGGTGTCCCTGCACTCAAGAAATGGGTCCTGGACAACGTGGGGGCACCTCTGCTAGTGCAGGGGTGCCCTCACACACAGTAACTTTGCACCTAGCCTTCAGGAACTGAAGGTTAGACATATAGGTGATTTATAAGTTACCTGGTGCAGTGAAAATTGCTGTGAAATAGTGCTTGCACTATTTCACTCAGGCTGCAATGGCAGTCCTGAAGAAGTGTTTGTATGAGCTCCTTATGGGTGGCAAAAGAAAGGCTGCAGCACATAAGGATCTCCTGGAACCCCAATGCCCTGATTACCTAGGGACTTATAAGGGGGGGTCCAGTATGCCAATTTGGAGTGGAATACTGGGTTACCAGTAAGTAAGTACAAATTTGGACTCAGTGAGAGCATAAGCACTGGAGTTCTTGTTAGCAGGACTCCAGTGACACAGTCAAGTATACTGACAAAACAATAAAACATACTGACATTTAGGCCACAAATTATGAGCACTGGGGTCCTGACTAGCAGGATCCCAGTGAGACAGTAAAACACACTGACAAACAGGCCAAGAATTGGGGTAACCATGCTAGCAAGAGGCTACTTTCTCGCAGCTATATACTCTAGACTGGATTTTGTGCTACAAACCCTATTGTGTAGTCATCTGGAGCTGAGTTATAAACTCTATACAGGAGTCATCTGGTTTTGTGTTATGAATTTTTTACCTGAGTCAATCATCTTGTCAATTCAACAAACTCAATGCTGCAACCACTCTTTGGCCTATTGACTGTATTGTACTCACTTTGTTACTTCGCTTGGCTCATAGTTAAACACAATACTACATCCTTATTCATTATGTTTTAGATAATGGATTATGTGAATTTATAAATATTCAAATCTCAGATTTAGTTTCCAGTCTTTCGAAAGTAATGATGTAGTATTCCTAAAGATTATTATGTTTCAGCTCTAAAAATCGGAGTTGTCAGCAACCTTAGACACTGGATGGTGCATATTATGAGGTATATCAAGTGGCATAATACAACCAGTGTTGCAGACTTTCTGACTAGGCTCTAAAAGAGTGTTGTTTAGTTGTAGAGACTCCCGCCTCCACAGTGCAAGTTTAGATCTAAAGAAAGATCAGTCGAGGTGCCGTTTGTCATTTTTGCCCCAGTCCTCTTTCCCCCGATCTACTGCTGACTGCCACACTAATACTTAGTCACTACTTTGTCCAAGGTAATGTGGATTTGCATCTCCTCTGTTGGCTCTTAATTACCAGGTTAGTGTAACCGTGAGTTTGCAAGACATTCTGGGAAAGACCCAATGGTGGCATCCATGCAAACCATACAACCCAGGACTTCCCTGAATATCTACATTTCAGGAATGTCTGCAGTTGCTTGATTTCCCCATGTGCTGACTGTCCTCGGGCTCAAATACCACAAGTACTTATTTCTTAAAAGTCAAACTAATTTCAGGATTTTTTCATGCGACTTCCATGGTCATGTTCTTAGTCCCTTCTTGTCCTAGGTAATAGACCCACCTACACTTGTGGGGTGCCTGTTTAATCTTGAAAAGTGTGGGAAAACAGATTGGAAGGGAGTTTGGTAGTATCTACTGGGTTTTTCTATATTTTTGGCTTCCTATTGCAAGTGCCCAGAAATTTTCTTTTTTTTTAAAATAAAGTCCTCATAATCACTTGGCATTATGGGTAATCCAGAACTCTAATAGGTACAAATTTCCCCCACCCCTAAGCTCAGAATGTTAGGTACATTTATAAAACACATAGCATGCATTTACCCTAACTTTCTCTCTATTCATGAAAGTTATCGTTATCAAGTCATATATTGTTCATACACTGTCAAAAATATTGTAAACCACAGCACAGTTGTAGGCTTTAAGCACTGTGGGCTTTTGACCAAACTACAACCACTACACATGCCTATGACGGAAGTGTGATGGGTGAAATAATATCATATTTTTGTGGTTCTGCCTTCTGTGTAAAAAAACTAAATGTGAAAAGCGTCTGATACATTTTTCTTTGTTCTACGCTTTTTAAAAATCCAAATAATGTGGAACTCCTTGCTGGGAAATAAGAAAAAATCCAAACAGTGACTGGCCCCTTTATGATTCGAAACAAAATGGCATTGGGTTAATGTAAGGTCAGCGGGGAGTTGGTCGGAAAGATCAGAGAGAAAAGTATCCCAGGGGTCATACATTATTTGGACATAGTTTAAACAGATAGAGACCACAGATTATGATTCATTATATCAACTCAACTGTATCTAAATTGATCATGCCTTCAGCACAATTTTGAGTAGAAAGCAGAGAAAACTGTTTTTTAAAAGAAGGCAAGTACATTATAAACATTTGTGTAAAAACAGGAAAAACACCATACTTAGATAATTATATCATCATCCTCTATTTAGTGAATAAAGATCTATCAGTTACCATGTGAAAAAGTGCTCATATGTAATGTATTGTAAAGAAACCATTTTGACATAGTTTACACTGAAATTGCATTATAAGCTTAATGTCTTTTTGGTACTATCTGCCCATTAAATTAGAATGAGTGGGACCACTTCTTATAATTAGCTTGAGGTCCTTAATGCAAAGCAGGCTACATGATTTTATGGGGCGACCAGGGGTTCACATACTCCATTAATGGCCAGTTGCGTCCATCTAGATGTAGCATTTCCTTTAGTCATGTCAGAGCTTTTTGACCCATTTGTTTTTACAGGCTCTCCTTAGGAATAGGACAGTGTCTTAGAAAGCTCCTGCATTATTGTGTATTTTTATTTTATTACATAACAGTTAAAGGTGGACACCATAGCTAAAAGTATTGCTTACGTTATTATTGGAGGTAGGTTTACATGAGCAACCAATTGGGTGAATTTAAGTTCCTGAACGCAGTGACCATTCAAGCTTAAAGGGCAGGAAAAAATTCACGAAGCATAAAGCCTTCCCTTCCTGGTGTGATATTTCCCTGATTGTTCCTAATTAATATATTCATTCATAGAACTTCTGATTGGAACAACGTCTGTTGCTAAATCAAAGGAAATTGGGGTAAAACAATTTAAAGGATTATAGGCTTGATCGACCATGTCTAAATGCTATTGCATTTCATGAAGCTCACTTCATGGGAACTGAAAGGCAGGTTCTGAAATATTATTAAGAGGAAATGCACCTAAGGCGTTCCAGGAGCATTCCATATTTTTGTTTGCGACATACACACTGAGAGGCATATTTATAAGCACCTTTTGCCGCGTTGCATCACTTTTTGTGACGCAAAAGCAGGGCCAACCTTGAACTCATATTTATGAGGCCAAGCAAAGCCACTTTGCGTGGCTTTGAATGGCCTCATAAATATTGAGTAAGGCAAGGCAGCCCGAATTGCTGTGTTGCCTTACTCTGCGTAACAGAGGCGTACCATGGGCATTGTGGTGGGTATTCCCAAGCAATACCCATGGATTCTGATGCAGCCATATATTTACAAGAGCTTGTAAACCCAGGGATGTGCCAAAACTGTATGCCTCACCATGGCGAGGCACAATGAGGAGAAATGTCTTTATTTTCCTCGTTTTTTCCTCTTTCTTTGTGTGCATAGAAATAGGAAAAAGCCTCCCAGGATTGTTTTTGGTAGTAACGTACCCCTTCCTGAAGAAAACCAACCCGGCATGCAACACAGGCACCCTTGCACCATGGTGCAAGGGTACCTGCTTTGGTGCTAGACTGCCGAAAAGACACCAGCACAATGGGAAAGGGCAGGAATGTGCTGTATGCCATAGATACAGCACATTCCGCCCTTCTTCAAAACCCCGTAAATTTGGGCCTGAATAACTTTGTTTAACGTGAGTCGGTAGTAGGTGCTTTTACTTTACAAGAACTAGGATGTTGCATCGTTGTTGCCATTTTGCCATCTTCTGACATCATTGCAACACTTAGACATGGTTATCACTGTTCCCCTCATATTTTTGAAGTTTTCTTTATAGGCTGTATTGAGACTTGAGTGTGCTAGCCGTTTTTATGTTCTTTAACCTAGATTGCTATATTTTTTTTTTCTTTCAGATTTTGACACTGAAGGATTTGTTCAACTCCCATTGACTTGATTGATGAAACCCAAAGTTTACATAATTGAAAATTGTTCACACATAAATGGTGTGTACATTTTTATGTGAATTTCTAGTTTTGCTGGTAGAAATTCTTGAAACTGTTTTGGACATTTCCTGGCCATTTCTACTTTAAGACGGTATGTGTGCTATGTTTATTCTGGAGAAATTCAGAAATATACACAGACCCAAAGGGAACACGCATGAAGGTTTGTTTTGGCGTCCTTTCCTTCTGCTGGAACTATAATGGCTAATTATCTGCACAAACTATTTTTTTTAAAGAGGTTTGGGCAGTTCTGAGCTTTCACTAGGGTCATTTGTTGTGGTTTTGAGTCTAGGCTTGAATGTGGTGTCTGACGTCCTTTGTTTTCTTTTTTTTAAGATATCGTTATTGACATTTTCACAAGTATAATCTCCATCTAATTTCTTCTGGACTACGGTTCATACATCTCTGATAATGTAAGGTAAACAATTAGCAACTTTGCATAATAGTTTTCTCTGTGGTATTGTCTCAATCAAGTATCATCCACCAAAAAAGTGTCTCCTCTAGAATCACAGCTGGGTGTCTTGGTAGTTGCGGAATTGCACGTTGGTGAGGTTTTGTTTTTACTTGCCTAAACAGGCCAGTGTATATGTGGGGTTTGGTTTGTCCGCCGCACTTTTGATTGGTGTAGGCCGGATATGTCCAGCCCACTGATCCTCCTTTAAGAGCTCTAAGTATGGGGAGAGAGCTACAACCTCTCATGGTTTTTATTTATTTTAAACTCAAGCTTAAACTTTAAACTAAACTAAGTATCTTTTGGGTGACCTCGCCTATTGGGGTGCTGTAATTAGAAGGAAGGGCCCACGATTAACAGTTATGTCTTGCACAGTTAGCATTGGCATTGTGTGGTGCTTGGGTGGTCTGTCAGTACGATCATTGGTCTAGCCTCTCCCTCTTTGAAGTATTGTATGTATGGAGGCAGAGGGCATTGCTTGCACAGGTCGAAGGCCTTGGCTGGCTGTTCCTTACCACCTTTTGTACTTCAGATTTGACAGGTATCCCTTACAGGTGTCTACAAGGCCAGCCATGACCTTCCTTGCATCACTCATCGCTTGTGATGTCTGGTTCCCCCTCCCCTCCCGTCCCCGGCTCTGCTGGGGCTTTCCAGCTGCATAGTACTTCTACCTACAATTTGGCCATAGGTTGCTGCTTGATGCCTCTCGCATCCTTCCGGCGCAGGATACGTCCCTCTGCCCAGCCCAAGTGGCAACATCTTTTTCTCATGCTCCCATGCCTCTACTAAATTCCTGGTAGAGGACTTTCAGGCCATTCCTATCTTAAGTTTAACCAAGGCAAGGGCTTGGTCTACAAACCTCGTACCTACCCTACGTTTTACCAGTCTTGGGAAGTTCCCCAAAAGGCACGCTTCCACGGTCCGCAGGGGTGCCTTCCCAATCTTGTCCTCAAGCCACTGCAGAGCTACCGGCCAGAAATTTTGAACCAGGGGACAATCACACACCATGTGTTTGAAATCTGTGTCTGGTGTGTGACACTTTGGGCAAAGCATGACTTCCCATCTATAGATCACTTGGAGCCTGTGTGGGGTGAGGTATGTCATGTGAAAGTAGTTAAACTGTATGTACTTTAACCTACTGTTGTGGGATAACTGTTGAGGATACGCAAGTATTTTGTCCCAGTCCGAATCTGGTATTTCATGACTGAGTGTCCCTTCCCATTGGGCTCTGAGTGCAGCCATGGGCAGTCGTGCTATGTCAGTCAGTGCTTTATATATCCAAATAACCTGTTGTGTGGCAGAGACCAATGATAGCAGTGAATGCAGTACTAAGTGCTGTGGGGGTTCTTCTCTCCCTGTTTCCCACAGATCTCAGAAAGATCGCACTATTGCCTTGTGTAGCAGGAATTTGACAGTGGGAAGTTGTAATCCGTCAACCAGGTTTGCCAAAGCTACAAGGGTCCCAATCTCAAAGCAGTCTCCAGTTGTTGCCACACCTACAGTTGTCCATGCCTGTAATTGGGTTTCAATAAAGTAGCTCACTTACATGCTGTGTGGCAGTCCCACTAACGGCAGCGCCTGTGTATACACCAGAGCTCCCCACGCTCGTCCCACACATGTGCGCCATCTATAAATAGCCGCCTGTAGTAGTATTCCCACTTGGTGCATCTGGTTTCAGGACGCAATAGTTTAGCAAGAAGTTTATTATGATGAGGTGCCAGCCCCAGATGACCCAAAATCCAGTCTTCGCCATCGCCCAGCCACCCATTGTAGTTGGGCAGCGAGGTAGTACAATTCAGTCAGTCACTCAAAGGCCACCCTGCACCACCAGTACTGCACGATATGAAGCAAGACTCTGTGTCTGTTCCCATTCCAAAAGAGTTTTCTGAGCAGGCCGTTAAGTTTCTTGAACCATGTCCCCGGTTATTTTACTGGCGTATTAGCAAAATAATATAACAACCTGGGCAACCATCTTGGAGAGTGCCACCCTAGTCATAACCGGCAGGTTCAAAGTTCTCCAAAAAAACTATACTAGATCGCCCTCCTTCATATCCTCGAGTTCCTTGTATTCCTAAATATTTAAATGTCACTGGGACCCACTGCAGCCCAGCAGGAGATCACATGGTACTGGTGCACCTCGCTGGCCTGGGAACAGATAGGTCTTGGATCTATTGACCCTAAGGCCCGAAATTGTGCAGAAGTCCTCAAGACGTTGAATCCCTCCCATTGCCCATGTTATGCCATTCGATAAGTACAGTAAGATATCATCAGCCTAGGGGGATATAATATGTTCTAGGCCCTCTATCTTGATACCATCTCCCTTCCTGTTTTGACAAAAGTGTTCTGCCAGGTGCTCTATAGCTGGGGCAAATAAAAGTGGTGACAACGGACAGCCCTGCCTTGTGCCCCAGTAGATGTTATACTCCTCTGAGATGGTAGAGCCCCTTTTTAACACTTGCTGCTGGTTTCTTATACAGTGGGACAGCCCAATGTATCCAGCCCTCTCCAAGAGCCATACTACTCATTACCCCATCAGATAGTCCCACCATACCAAGTCAAAGGCCTTCTCGAGGTCTGCTGGCAGAATGTGTGCTGCTGGTTGGCCTCCGACCTCTGGGTGGTAAAGCACCTAGTAAAGCCTCCTGTTTGTGTGGGAGTAGCCTAGTTGCGAGGATCTTGCTTAAAATGTTAAAGTCCATGTTAAGCATGGGTAAGTGGTGAAATGCTGTAACTGGGGGCCCTGTTGCTGTAGTCTTGGGGAGAGGTACTACTGTGGCTCGTCGAGTCAGGGAGACAACCGTGTCTTGGAGACTTGGCATATAGGAGTTTCAGTTTTGGCAGGGTAGTTTACGTTGCATAGAACTCTGCTGGGAGTCCGCATGGGCCAGGTGTCTTACCCCTCGCCATCTCTCTAATAGCATGCGTGATCTCTTGGAGTATTATTGGTCCTCCTATCTCTCTCCTGGCATCTGAGGCTGAAGTCGGAGGGAGAGCCCATCCAAGAAGTCCTGCATTATGTGATCCAAAGGGTCGGGCGCACTGTAACATTTTTCATAATATTGTCTAAATTCCCTATTAGATTCCCTTGGTAGGTAAACCCTTGTTGCAGTCCCTGTCATTAGCTGTGTGATGGGCGACCCCTTCCCCCGGATTTGGGTTCAATTAGCCATGCTAGCAGTCTTCCTGATTTACCTTCCTCCATGTGGATTCTACTCATGTATGGTTTGTGGTCATGGCACCTCAGTTTTGCCAGCACTCCCCCATAATGTTTGTTTGTGTCTAGTAGCCTTAGGTGGGTATTGGCATCTATGGTCGTGGAGGTCTCCAGTGCATGAAGTGTTTTTCCTAATGTATGAAGTTCTGCAGTGAGTTCCCTATTTATGCCCACAGATTGTACCAAGCAGTGACCTTGTACAACTACTTTAAATGCTTCCCACTCCAGCAAGGGGGAGGAGGCTGTGCCCTGGTTAGTAGCAAAATAGTCGGCAATAGTTGTGTGCAATGTCTCCCTATAGGTGGGGTCCTCCAGCGTCTCCGGCTGCAGGTGCCACGTGGGGATCACCGATCTGTTTTCCAACAATCGGAGACCCTGCAGTATGGGGCTGTGGTCAGACAGTGTGTGCCCAAGGTATTTCATAAAGGTTATACACCTGCTCATTTGGTCAGAACAGAGGAAGGCATCTAGCCATATGTGTAGCATATGTGTGGAGGAGCAGAATGAGTAGTCGCGGTCCCTGTCATGTTGAGCCCTCCAGTTATCTACGAATCCCCAGCGGCGTTGCCATTCTGCAAAACCAGTGGCCATTTTGTGAGTGGGTGTGCCGGTAATGAGTGGGATGGAGCAGTCCAGTCTTACGTAAGTCACACAATTGTAATCTCCCCCCATTATTAACGTGTGGCTCGCCAGGTGACCCAGTGGTGTGGACAGAGACTGAAAGAAGGCAAGTTGCTCATGATTGAGTGCATATAATCTGCCTAGTGTGATTTCCGTTCCCATAGGTATGCCCGTCACCAAAATATATCGTCCCTATTTGTCAATCAGGGAAAGGGATGGCTCAAACAAAGTTCCTGCCAGTATCCACAGCAGGGTCCCTCGGGCATAAGTCAAGTAGGATGTTGCAAATAGGTGTCCCCGCCAACTCTGGCGGAGTCGGCTCTACCTCTTGACCCGCTAGGTGAGTTTCCTGTAGCATGGCTATTTGTACCCCTCTGCGCTTCAAGTAGCGGTGGATAGCATAGCACTTAGATTGAGACCCCATGTCCTTTACATTCCAGGATATACATGTCAATATATTGCCTGCACCTGCCATATGAAATCAGTGTGTTCTGTGGTCCTAGACCCTCCCATATGTCATAGTGTGTGCTTTACTAACCATTGAGTTAAGCATTGTGCCCCAGAGATGTCTAAACAAAACCAAACCCAACGCAAAACTCCCCTTCCCTAAGACCACATGGCAATGGCCGGCCGTCCAAACTTACGAACATCGGGAACCAAATACGTCATGTCCTCTTCACCCAACTCCTGCCGTGGGTCAAGTGAGGGAGTGCCGGAAGAGATAGCACAGGTCGCTTCAGCCAACCCATAAGTCCACAACAAGGGCCAGTTATAAGTTGTAGCTTCAAAATCGTCAGTGCCTGAACTGTTAATCAGGTAGATCCTAGGTTTCGTAATGGAGGTGGCTCCCAGTAAGAGCTAAACGACATTTTGGGGGGGGAAGAATTGCAGGCCTTTCATGCGGGGAAATAAAGGTGATTCATTTTCCAAGAAGCAAGAATCAGTGGCAGCATGCCTGGTCAAATCAGGTCCTTCACTGACTGTGGTGTCAATCCAGGCAAGACCACTCATGTCATGGTGGAACCCTCTCTACTGTCAGTTTATCCAATTGTGATTCCTGTTCAGAATCCGAGCCTGTTTTGCTCATAATGGCTGTTGCTGCCTGTAGAGCCGCTGCCCTTTCCCTGTCCGTTTCCACTTTACTCGGTTTCTTCCCGCCTCCAAAAGATCCTCATAGACATGTGTCTTGCCATTCAGCATTATCTTCCGTTTAGCTGGGAGCATCAATGAATATTTGATTCCTTCCTCTCGAAGTGCTTTCTTGACAGACATGAAAAAGGCTCTTTTGGATTGAACTGCTAGCGTATAATCAGGGAACAGTGTCACTCTCCCGTTGCTTATGGTGTATGGTCCATCCTTCCTTGCCCTCTGCAGGAGAGTATCACGATCCCTGAAATGCAGAAGTCTTGCAACGATAAGGCGCGAGGAGGGCTGCGGGGACTTGTGGGCATGCTCAGTAGCGGAAAAGGGCGTCAGGCTTCCCGGTGCTGCTTCAGTGGTAAACAATTTTTCCACGTATGCTACCACGTTATCTTGTTTTGAGCCCTCCAAAACGGTTGCGTCTTCGGTCCTGCGCTCCAATATCTGCACTCTGTCGCCCAATATTGCCACTTGTCTCTTGAGGTCTAATAGGGTTAGCTGTATTTCCTCGAGCCCCGTTTCCACCTCTGTCATTCTGTACACCATTTTCAGTTGTTTGTCCTGCAATAGCTGGAGTCCCACAGACACCACCCCAGTATCTTGCTGGAGTGAACTTTGGTGTCTGCACTCGTCACCAGGATTCTGTCAAATTGCACTTGAAGTATGGGAGCCGTAGCTCCCATCACCTCCGCCATTTCCCACGGGGCATGGGCCAGGTCCAATGCTCCCGCCTGCGTGTCCCCCTGTTTGGATTTGGGTTTCCCCATGCTTAGTCTATGAAGTGTTGGACCTGCCAGTAATGCTGTCGATTGAGCTGTCCCGCCAGATTTGACCGGTGGTTCAGCCTGTTGTTACTTCCTCCTCTGGTCTAGGCTCAGTCACTGATCTTCTGCCGTGTTATCTCCCTTGCAGCGAGGGACTCTGTAGTAGCTAGGGTGTTCTTATAGGGGCATGCGCCTCACTGAGGTCTTCTGTGACTTTTGGCCGCCTTATGCCTCTAATCAGTGCAGGGCAGTGGATTGGCACCCCTTGTGTTCCAGTGCTTCTCAGGTGGGTCTGGTGGGGGGGCACCAAAGAAGAGTTCTTATGTCTCCAAGCCAATCTCACCTGTAGCACATCAATCCTTCTTCCCTAACAAGGCAGCGTGAGGCCCAGGCCCCATGCTGCTGCTGCGGGTTTCTTTTCTTCCTTATTAAGCAGGCATATAGTCTGTGGGCCTGCAGAGTGATCTCAGGGTCTGCCCCTGCACCGGGTGCAGGGCAGCAGCCCTGGGATCAAGCCCCCCACTCGTGAACTCCAGCCCAGCTCGCTCAGTTCCACACAGGGCTCGTCGCACACCTGAGGTGGTGCTGCGTAGTGGAGATTATTCCGTTGATGTTCAGGGTTGTCCTCGCTCCACAGGGCATGCAGCAGAGACCAGGCCTCCAACAGAGACCAGGCTGCTCAAGCGTCATGCATCCACCTCAGTTCTCATGGCACCAGCGTCACGTATCGTCCCCAGTGGTTGCTGCTGCCAGTGCGGGAGGGTCAGCATGGTTCAGAGGAATCATCGATTCCTGGTGTAGGTGACAGCCCAGAGCCTCGACGAGGGGCCAAATAGTCCAGCACACCGGGACCCCACCCTCTCCCACTCAGTCCTCGGTCAGCCCAGCTGTTCACCCAGTGCAGAATGAAAAGACCCAACGATGTTCCTCTCCACCCTCGCTTTCCCACTTCCGATCTGGATCCGGCCACTGCGATCTACTCTCTGCTTTCACAGCTCCAGGGCACTATCCAGGTAGATAATTTTCATCGCCTCCAGCTCAGGGTTGTGGGATCAGGCAGGTATTATTGCCGGTAGGGCCCCAGGATGGTTAGTTTCAGGATAATTGTGAGGCAAGAGCAAAGCGCCACAGTTATGCGTCCGGCATCTCAGGTTCTCTGGCCACGCCCGACCTGTCATCCTTTGTATGGTACCCCCAGACTTTTTGCTGTCACCATTGTCAACTCCCATATTTTTGCCTACATGTTTTTATTGGCATTAGGGTATTACTCCTGTTAACCAGTGATAAAACGCTTAAACTCTCTCCCTTAAACACTGTAAATTTCAAGTACACTTAATGGGCACATTACATATACTTACAAGTCCTTAGCAAATAGTACTACATATACCCAGGGCCTTTTAATTATATGCTACCAGTGAACTGCAGCACTCATTGTGCCACCCACTATAGTCGCACTGTAAAAATAATGCCTCAAGTCTGCCACTGAAGTCTGTAGTGCACTTTGAAATTGTCATTTCGACCTGGTGAAATAAACCTTTTTTCTTTGTAATACATATAAGTCACCCCCTAATGTAGGCCCTTAAGGCTCATTGGGTAGGGTGCATTGTATTTAACTATTAGGACTTATAGGTTTAAAGTTTACATGTCCTGGAATTGAAAAACTCCTATGTTTGTGTTTTTACTACTGCAAGGGCCATCTATCCATTGGAAAACATTGGGTTACCTTATTACATTTAATAAGTGATAACTTCAGCCTGGGAACAGATGAAGTAATCCTTTTTATGCTTTGGATTTTAGATTAATATTCTGAAAATGGTCCTCTTAGAATAATGGCATTTTTCTGTCGAAATCAAATGTGCCTTGGATCATGTATTGTGTTGTGTATTCTTTCCAGACACGGGCACAAAAGAGCCATGTTTGTGGGGTATGGTAATCCTCTCTTGAGCAGGATGTCCTGCAGGATTGTACTCAGCTCATCCTGAGCTTCAGCTTTAACAGGTAGGCTCAGGTCTACACTCACCCCTTTGCTGACCTCTAAGTGCTACGTGCCCTGCAGCTAACAAATGCATCTCCCACCTAGGCCTGCCTGCCCTTTGTTCCTTTAGACAATTTGGAGCCAAACACAGGAAAAGGGGAATTCTAGAGAAAGGGGGCATTCCCCACCCACAGGAAGGCACTCAGCATATGAACAGCACTTTCACAACCTCTCTTCAGAAGACTCCTGGACTTGCGGAAAATTCAGAAGAAGGACTGCCCTGCTTTCTGAAGAAGGAAGACCGGACCTGTTTTTCTTTAATGCAGGCTCCCCAGAAGTGACTACAAGGGTCAGTTGGCTGACCTTCTATCTGGGCTACAGGGACACAGCAAGTTTACAGAGTCCTCCCTGCATCTGCTTGGCTGACCAGCACTACTTGGACCTGCCTCAGCCCCACCGCTGGCCTCTGGTGTAGTGCCTCCTGATCCTCAAGAGGTACCCCCAGGTCCTGGACCTTTGGCTATCAAGAGAGTGTACTCCTGAACTCCTGGTGAAAATCCATAGTTTGGTGCTCCTTGCTGCAGCAAGTGGACATTTCGTGCAAAGAAACGAGCATCTGTGATGCCTGCCAATACTAATCTCCCCTTTCTCCTCACTTCAGCGATGATCATCTATGACTGCTGTGCCTCCTGCCAATGTGATGCTCAAAGGACGACCTGCTCTTTGCGCCAAATATAGACCACTCACATCGACCACCAATGGTGACCTGTTCCTATTGCCAACAATGACCGCTTTGCGACCACCCAAGGTGAAGCCCCAGCTAAAGATTTTTGTTGTCATTTCATTTAATAACTTTTACTCTATTTTTCTTAATTGGTTTGGGATTTTTGTGTTATGTTTTCACCTAATTACTGATACATGACTGTGTGAATACTTTACATGTTGTCTCTGAGTTAAGCCTGACTGCTTTTATGGCAATCTAATCGAGGGCTAAGCATGGGTTTATTTAGTGACTTTTGGGGTTCACCCTAACAAGGATTGTATTAATTATTTGAAACATTCAAACCTGTCCATTTCAGTTGTTTTTCTGAAGGACTGTGCTGTGGAACATTTTGAAGTAGGTGGGCTGTCATAATTTTACATTGGTTTCTTGATTTATGTTGGCAAACCCTTTTTTTGACTTTTTAGTTCATTTTGTTTAAAGAGTAGACTTGAAGGGACTTAACACAGTAGATCATATCTTTTTATTGCATTTTAAGGAGGAGAAGGTACACTTTATTATAGATTTATTATGGGTCAGTTGTTTGCCTGAACTGGTTGCATTGCACACCAAGCACTGACAACCATACTTTATGACCAGAACAGGAGAGAGAGTGCCAGTAGACGTTTTTAACTTGTTGTGGTTGCTGTCCACGAGTGCTTAGACCTATTAAAACCTTGGGCTGTTCTTTTTGACTGCAGATGCTAGTTTATCAAGTACACCTTCCTTTGACATAAGGATATATCAGGTCTGGTTCATGATTTTGTTTTGTAAAACGTCAATGTTTGGGGGTAAATATAGACACATATTAACTGATTTTCGAGAAACTGGAGCATTATTACTGTTGCGCCAATTTTCTTGTGTCGTCCCTGCCCCACCTCACAACACCATGGGTGTGCTATATGTATAATACAGTGCATCATGGCGCACGTTAGACCAATAGTGTCAACATTTTTTATGCTATTGTGGCACTTTGCTCTACTAGCGTCAAAAATGTTGATGCTAATGGAGCAGAGTGCAAGGAGACCCATAGGTTAATATGGGTGTGTCACTTTAACACCTGCTTTGAGCAGGTGTTAAAAATGATGCCAAAAATGGCGCAGTGAAATCTTTTAGAATTCACTGCGCCATTTGTGCGGGCCTCCTAATGCCAGAATGACCCCTTGCATACATTATGCCTGGGAGGTCGCACTGCAGGCATTTATATGTCAGTCATCTATTAAAATTACTATGACATGCATATGTGGATTACACACTGGTGTCACACATGGCTGAGGACACAATGGCACAACACGCATATCGCACACATACACAACTGTCATTGTGGTGTCATCAAAATGAATGCTTGCAGCAGAATGACTGTACACTCACATTGAACAATGGTGTCCACGTGTGCGCATTGCAGAGGGACCATTCTAGGTAGGTTTGTGCTATCTGTTGTGTATGTGTGTCTGTAATATTTGTGGTGGAGGGAGCTGGAGTGGGTGGTGTGGTTGTGTCTGTATATGTGTCACTTGCATGTGATACCAATGTTGTGTATGTTTTGTTGCCATGTGACACATGTGCTTGCCGTTGTTGTAATGTGTGTAGTTGTGCTTGTGTGTGAATGTGTTTGTATAATTGAGTGTGTAGTTGTAGTGGGTGATGTGGTTGTGTCATGTGTGGGTGCTGTGTCAATGGTGTGTTTAAGTTGTTGCATGGATGTATTTCAATTTGTGTTTTTGGTATGTACAGGTTGTGTTGCAATGGGTTATTGTGTGTATGTGGTGTGTTGTGTAGTGTGAAGTCCAGGGTTACACAAATGGCTAAGGTACAGTGTGTGTGTGTGAGTGTCACTTATGCCTATTCCACAACCCCTGCCATCATATGGAGTCCATTGGACTCCACCACCATCTCCCTCCATCAGAAATCCGTCACAAGTCAATCCACTTGCTGTCGCTATAACATCTAAATACAGTGGGTAGAACACAGTTGGCTTGATGGTCTTTTTGAGTCCGCCGCTAATGAGGCTTGACGGTAACACTGCCTAAGATCTAAATCAGACCCCTAGACTCTTCCTTGACCTTCCACTGATTTCAATCAAAGTTTGATTTTTCCAATATGGAATTGTAAGCTTCCTTAAACCCAAAGCTTATACATTCTTTTGAAATACTGGACAGCCTAAACGCATTCAACCAAATATACCAAATATTTTAACAAAATGGTGACTAGTCTGAAATACTACAAAATAGTAAGCAAACCCCAGTCAACAAAAATACTTTAAAAAACTCAATCAGCATTCGAAATCAGGAGGTAAAGAACAGCCCAAACATAAATGTATAGAAGACAAATTAATAAACATTTTCAGTTCAACTATCAAAAATAAATCATCTACAGTGTCTGCACAAATAAAATATCACGTTTAACTGTACCCTATAGCCGCCTCATTGAACTTTGCAAACAAATGCAATGTAGTATTAAAAAATAAGAAACAACGCTTAATCTGTGGAGGGAAGGATGGTACATTAATATGGGTAATGGCCAAATGCTCAAAGATTTGCCCACTGTGGTTGGATGTTTACTGGAAATTGAACCAGCTCTTCGACACTAGAATACAACTGGTCTTGCTTAGGAGTCTATCGAAGTAAAGCATTCCGAAAGTAAAAAAAAAAGAATTGACTCATCACTCTTAAAGTTACTGCCGACTATGACTTCCAGGACAGTGATGTGTAACTTGAAAAATGGTGAGAAATTTTCACCACATACGCGGTGGACATGGTTAGCTCATGCTAGGAGAAACGAAGGTCCTATGTGAAACATGCTTAAATGTGAGAATATTAATTTCAATAAGCTATATGCTAACTCAATGCATAAATAAAAAACGAAATTACCATGATTAGGCCAAGAACTGACTCAAAATGGAAGATCACCATTACAACCCCCACGCCCCTCCCGCCACCTCACTCTTTCTTCTATTTCTCTTCACTAACCCTTTCTGTCTTTCTTTTGAAGTATTAGAGGTTATCTCACCTTTGCTTCTTTAGCTTTTCTAACTTCCTCTCAATCGGATTTTCCAACATGCATTAGTTAAATAATCTCACAGATCCCAAAACTATGTACGTTTTGTGAGACTAAAACATTATATTAATAAAAGTGTTACGAATTAGACCTACTTATAGATTGCTGTGCACTGATGCTGCCAGAAGATACCCAATATGATATTTTACTACCCAGTGGAAGGCACATATGAGGAGAAAGATTATTTTATACAATAGAAAGAGAACTGGACTGAAACACATCTCCAGAGATAATTGTATTGACTGAATCTTGTTTATTTTATGTTTTCTTTTGCAGCCGCATTCTTCAAAAACCAGTGAAGCATTTGAAATACAAAATAAATGTATAAAAACCTAACCATCAAATTGAAGCATAATGACTTCGATTCTGTACAACTGACAATACTGATATAAACTGTTTAAATGTTGAAGACGTTTTATTTAGAAACCACATGAAATTGTATTTAATCTAAACAATTGTAATCAGTAAACCAACACATAACATGCATAACACTCGAACTCCTGAAATACTTAGGTTACAATCAATACAACTACAAAAAATATGGATACAATTATACACCTAATCATCAAATCCATGCAGAACAAATAGCAACAACTGATGCCATAACTAAAAGGTAATTATTGAAGCCAAAGAACAAATTACTACAATAGAAATGACACTGCAGCTTCTTAACTTCTTGCCACTATCACTTTTTTTTCTCACTTTGATTACTACACAAACCTTACGCAATGAGGTACTAGGCTCTTTATTTGAGAACTTCAAAATTAAGTCAGCCGGTCTCCATGACTTACAAACAGGATCACCTGATAAACTCATTAATCATATCATGTACTTTGTCCCCTCAATATTACCCTTAAATACTGCACAGCACAACAGTATGATTTTATTAGTATAAGGACTCAAGAAATGCCTGATTGCACATCCACTTTCAAGCCCACAAATTGGATTCACGTTTCAAGCCCACAAATTGGACTGGTGTGTGAGGCATCAGTGAGAACACAAATAGCTTTATTTCTGGAATATTATCAATTTTATTTTTCAGTAGTCCAATGATATCTTATCAATGTACTTTAACATGGACTAATCAATATCTAAGTTTTACTTTGAGAATAATATGAACTGCATCTAGCTTTTAGAAGGAGTGTACAAATTACAGAAGACATCGTTTAGTTACTAGAGTATATTTCCATAGGTTTGTAACAGGTAAAATCAGAAGTGTGTATTAAAGAGCCAATTATATTGTGCAGGGTGGTGTGGCTGATGTAATTTTCATGAAAAAGGGTTGGCGAGGAATGCTTCCTGCATGCTGCAGTATAGAGCTAGAGATCAGTAAAAAGCTATGCTAGAGGCAGTACTGTAAAATTATGTATTTGTCCCTTGTTAAATTAAGGGAGTAAGGGCCTCATTACGAGTTTGGCGGTCACACGAGCCAACACCCAAATTATGGGGAAGAAGCCACCATTATACCAGTGGTATCCCCACTTCCAAGCGTATTACAATGTTGCTGCCAGGCTGACCAGCTGGAACACTGTATTACACGTCCCGCCTGGCTGACCGGCGGGAACAGTCCTACAGTATTGGCTTCGGCGAGGCCAATACCATAGCACACCAGCACCATCAGAAAGCACACTGTGTTTAAAGCTGACAGAAAGCTGAGTAGTAATCCGCACTATGGCGCTGAGTTCAGTGCCGCCATGGCTGAGTACAACTCAGAATACCAGCAGCCCGTTAAGAATGATATTCCTGGCGGTGATGGTGGTCTTTAGGCGGGTCCGCCCGGCAGGGTTGTACTGTGGTGCTGGGACTTCCTGGCATGCACGATTTGACCATCACCGCAAATGTGGCAGTTCTCAGACAGCCACACTCATAACAAGGCACTAAGTCTGAGAGTTAAGGTTTGTGTGTTCCATACTGTGTGCTCACAATACAGCATCTAATAAAAGGATCTTGCTAAAGTGATCCTTTGTGGGGCCTATAGGACATTGCAGCACCAGTCCTACAAGGATCAGCCCGCTGATGAAACATGACTTCCCTTTTGGGATTTGTGAGGGCACCAAAAATTAAGGGAGCAATCCCCTTACTGATTGACCTGAGTGAGTCCATAGCCTTCTAGGATCTTCTCTGTTAGGAACAGTATCCCTTTATTTTTTTATGAATTATTGAACGGAACCCGGGTACTGGACCTTTTTTGCGCCTGGTCCCCCTCTCCCTCTATTTTGAATTTTGTTTGTACAATTGGAGAAGGCATGTCTATAGGCTTTGTTTAAGCAGCTTTTCAGATTTTCTGTCGTGCTAGAGTTTAGTTATGGGTACCTTGGAAGCCTCAAGCTATAGCTATGTTCTACAAACAAACACTCTTTAACTTCATCAAGCTTCAGGCACTTGTTTATAGACTGCTCAAGAAACCAGGAATAAAGCATCATCAGCACCATATTGAAAACTCCAGTGCTTCAAAACTTCACAGCGCTTCAACGGCATGTGGTGGGTACAATGCAGAGTTAAGACCTCAAAGTTCATGTGAAATATAATGCATTCTGGAAGACTTTTGAAGTCAAAGCAGTGCACATTTATGTCATAAAAAGACTTTCTAAATGTAAGTGATGTTTAGTGGCAGTGGTGCACGATAGCTGTGTTTGTGATTTAAGCATTCATATGGTGCATATTCTCTGTCCCCTTGCAGAAATCCAGTTTTCCCTGACTAACAGAAAGGCTTTCGTCTTCCCAATAATCAGGATTGAAATGCATAATCTCACTGCCAGTCACAAAAGATTGCTCAATATGGAGTCACAATCCACTGACTCCCTCAGTTCTTTGACCGCTGCTAAACTGTACGTCGACCATGCCCAGCCAGCAGTTCGTGCCTGAATCATGCTGTAGGTTTGGGGTTGACAGTCAATGTGGAAAATATATCCATCAGGGAAATATTTTGTCAAAGATCAATCTGAGTAACTCAAATAATGTTCTAGAGTCACCTTCAAAGTGGTGACCATTGCATGAGTGAAGGAGAAAGACACCTATCTTTCTGTGCATGGTGGAATACTCCATCATGTCTGCATCTGAAGGAGAATGTGTTCTTTTTAATTTTTACTGTGAGAGCAGTGCTTATATGATCCAGAATATTTGGCAGGCATGACATTGCAGGAAATCATTTTCCTCAGTAAATTTGGAGCTTGCTTTCCTCACATTGTCCACAGCACAAAGCCAGCTGTCTTTCTTCTCATCATTGTTTGCAACATAAATACAATAAGAGTAGATAGGGCATGGCATTACAATAAGGGCAACAACATATGATCAATCCTAGTGAAATGTAACTGGACAAACAACATACTGCTTCACAACTGTTGATGCATGTTACATCTCCAGTTCCATCAGTAACAGACATAGGGCCTGATTTACAGTTTTGCGGAGGGGATTACTCCATCACAAATGTGACGAATATCCAGTCCGCTATATTACGATCCCTTTATAGCCTATGTGGATCGTAATATGGGGGATGAGATATCCATCACTTTTGTGACGTAGTAACCCATCCGCCAAACTCTAAATCAGGCCCATAATGAAGAAACTAGCAGAGGTCTTGAAGAACTCATCCTATTCAACTAGGGCCCCTGTGCTAAGAATGATTATAAACCATCCTAAGGGGTTAGCTTTAATGTCCACTATTGATGACACATGCTACAGCACTTGCAGTTGAACACTCCTAAAAGGTTAGTTGGGAAACTCCTGGCAAAGTACTACATACATGTAAAGTCAACCAATGGAGACTTTCTTTTGAAAATATATTTTATAAGGAAAGTTAAAAGAGAACATAGGATAGCCTAGACGTGATGAATATCTAGTTTTAGTTTCAGTTCAAGCACTTCACCCAATTTATATGGGACATAGCAGCACTGTAGCAAATTACTGAGATTATTAGTGTCATAGAGCCCACCTGAGGTAATACTTTACGAGCTAAGTCTCCTAGTTGTATCAATATTTCAACTTCTCTTGATATGTATACTGAAAACAACAATTCAAGGATATCTGAAGGCAAAAGAGAGTATGGGCATGCCATTTGCCCCTTTTGGGTCCAAGGATGAACCTCCCCCAGTGCAGAACATTCAAACTGGACACTGGTTTCACTTCCCCCATACACTTCTAGAAAGTCACAGTGTTTAGCCGCATGTCAACTACTGACAAAAAGGGATTCCCTCCATACATCTTCCGAAACGATGATGTTGAATGCACCCTTGTAATTCATACCACTATTCTGTATTCTTCATTACTGCTTCTCCTTCCTTCATGCCCTCTCATTGTCTGTTTTTAATGCGGGCAAGACCCACAAAGTTCAGCCCATTTGGCCAGACCTTTCAACCTGTGGTGGTGTTTTGAGTATGCCCATCATATTTATACAAGCAAAAATACCTCTGTGTAATCATAACTGGGTAGAGGACTTGGGACTCTCATGTGAAATGCAGTTTGTGAAATGAGAGCAGACATTCCCTAAAAATAAAACAAGTCAATTGTAGTTTTAATTATTCAGGTCTTGATCTGGTAACTCATTGTACTGACTGGTAACAAGCGACCACGTTAGCTTAACATGCAAGAACCTTGAATTGTTTTAAATGCAATTTTCATTTTTGTTGAAGAAATTTTAATTTCCAGTTTAAACGCTACACATTGTTTTGGCAACAATTTCAAGTTATCCATTAGGTGGCTCTTTTGACCTTTTTTAATGTTTCCATTCGTACTATGTTTTCAATCCTAAAACGTATGAATAGGATATTGACAAGAACTTTCTTTTAGCATTATCCAACCAGATTTTTTAGTGGTATAATTCTCAAAACGTACATACTGACCAGATGAAGATCCAAGGCAATCCCTCAATCTAGCTGACGGAGTTTTACATATTCTTGGCTTTGTGTTTGTGTGTGGGTGGGGGGTTAAATTGATGGTGTAATACTGAGAGGTTAGGCATTTAAAAAAAATAAACCTGTGAGTCCAAAGGAGACATCAAAGCAACTGTTTGATTCAAGTGCTATTCTTATTCCCCGGGGTTAAAATGTGTTTCTGCAAATTATAAATGCGTTTACTTACACAGCAGAACACCTTTGCTGCCATATGTTCATCAAACTGTCCAAGAATTATCCGAACATCGTTTCCCTGAAAATAAACAAGTACAATTATTATTTACCAAGCGAGAACACCTTTCATAAATGTCTGTATGTGCTACACATATTGTCCTAGAGCATTGCAATAAAATGAAATATCTTGGTGTTAGGTTTTTTTTGGGGAATTACAATAGGGATTCTATACAAGGTCCTCAGACATTGACAATATATCTGTACTCAACATTTCATGCTACATTTTAAACTCTTCGTAGAATGGATCTGACCTACGTTTTAGTGCGTTTTATGTTAGGTATCAAATATATATTTGGTGCACAACCCATGCCTTGCAAAGTATCTAGAAAGCCCCTTTCTTGTTTACTTTTTTAAATAATAACATCATCGGTAACGTAGAGAAAACGTTAGGATTTTAGGAAATGGTCCTGAACATATGGGCCTATTTCCACTTCAATCCATAAATGATCAAATTCACATATATTTATATTTGTATAGGCAAGGTGCATCCAGGGAAAAGTCCACAAGTATCAATGGCACAGAGCCAGTTGTAAAGCAGAGGTTTTATCGAATGTTGAAATTCTGCCCATTATGCAGATGTTCCTGATTTGTAAGCCACCGTTCAGTCTACAATAAAAAAAAGTTTCAGTCCGGTAAACCTAAGGGTACGTTGGTCGGATCAACCAGGCAGATTACATCAAAAGGTTACTAGTGCACTTCTTGAAACAAACCAACACACAATAATAATATAATAACGGAAATTCAAGGTCCACCCCTGTTGAAGTAAAAATATACAACTTTTATAAGACAAATTACAAGAACAATAGGCAAAAGGAGTACGCGGTTCAGATGTTATACACAAAACAAAAATTAGACCAATACAATATTTGGTGGTCAAAAAACACATTAAAGATCAACGCAAAATAACAAATAATTGAAAACATTACCAGTGACAAGAGGATCGGACGAGACGAAGAAGCAGATATGGTTAAAAAAGTCACCAATTAATATTAAAGGTTAAAGTGGAAAATTACAGTCAATGTGAATAAAACAAACAAAAATATCCAAAAATAATACAATTGCAAACCTATTTGCTTAGAAAGCACCAGGTAAGCAAAATATGGAAATACACTAAGGGGCATATTTATACTCTGTTTGCGCCGGAATTGCGTCGTTTTTTTTTACGCAATTCCGACGCAAAACGAACTCCATATTTATACTTTGGCGTTAGACGCGTCTAGCGCCAAAGTCCATGGAGTTTGCGTCATTTTTTAGCGTGGACACCTACTTTGCGTTAATGATATGCAAGGTAGGCGTTCCCGTCTAAAAAATTTACTCCGAGGCATGTGCGCCGTATTTACACTCCCGGGCAAAATTCACGCCCGGGAGTGGGCGGGTCAAAAAAAATGACGTACGGACGCTTTTGCGCCGTTTTTTTTTTTTTTTATAAAGACATTTTTATTGATTTTGCACGAAAACAGTAATAAATACAAATCAACATGATGCCAACGGGCATTTAAACAATGATGGTCGAATCCTAGGTCCCCCCCACACTTTGTTGATACATACAATATACAATCCTAAAACCTAAAAGCCTGCCGTGCCCTCCCACCTCCCCCATATCTTGTTATGCTTATTCAAACAACCTCTGGCCTCATATATAAGTTTCTCACGCTGCGCACACCAATCCACCCCCCGTCTCCACTTAATCAGTGTCGGTGCATTCTTTGCCTTCCACTCTGTCATTATATCCCTCTTGGCCACCAGGCATGCCATCCCTAAAAAGGTCCGGTCTGATCTTCTCAGCCCAGTGTCACCCATGACCCCCAGTAGGAGGGGCACTGGCAACCTCTCCACCTCCTCTTGTAAGACCCCAGAAATCTCCTGCACAACCGCCCCCCCAGTAGGCCGCTATTATCGGGCATGCCCATACCATGTGGAAGAAGTCAGCTGTGGGGCTCCCACAACGTGTGCATTCCGCCGAGGAGCGGAGGCCCGCTCTGTGTAGTTTGTCGGGCGTGAGATATGCGTCATGCAGAAAGTAGGTTTGTATTAACCGGAGGCGAGTGGCCATTGTAAGGGAGCGCGGGCCATCAGTGCTTCTGTCCAATCCGTGTCCTCTATGGGACCCACCCAATCCTCCCACCTCCTGCGAAGTCCTCCCAGGGGGCCCGCCGCGACGGTAGTTAGGGTGCGATATATCTGGGAAACCCCTCCTCTGCCCAGGTTTCCCATCAGAGCTTTGGCTTCCATGGGGCTATGCTCGGGGATGATGTCTCCAGACTGTATGTGGACTAGTAGGGCATGGCGCAACTGAAGGTATCGGTAGAACTGTGTCTTGTTCAAGGCGTATTGTTTCTGGAGGTCCTGAAAGGACCGCATATGTGACCCTTCCCAGATATCACCCAGAGTGGAGATACCTATGTTGTCCCAGGTCTGAAGGCCCTCTAGGCCTGCCACATGTTCCAACTGCCTCCCGTGCCATAGCGGGGTCTGTTGGGTAAGGCGTCCCCACCACCCCGTCACTTTCTGAGCTGTCCGCCATCCCTGTAGCACCACTTGGGTTACATCTGGGGTATCTCGAGGGATCGGATTCCCATAAAGGGTGCCGAAGATCTGTGGGTAGCCCATTGTTTGTAGTTCTAGTTTGTATGCGGGGTCTGACCAACCACCTACCACCCAGTCATTAATTACAAGTGTGTGCATCGCTAGATAGTAGTATTGGATATTAGACATGCCTAAGCCCCCCTCGTATATGTCTCTCTGACATGTTTTAAGTGACAATCGTGCGCGAGTTCCGCCCCATATGAATTGGCGCGCTAAGGAATCCATCTCTCTGAACCATTTCCTGGGGACGGGAAGTGGGAAGTTCTGTAGGAGGTATAGGAGCCTGGGGAGGATCATCATCTTGTACAGCGCTATTCTGCCAAGTAGATTCAGGGGAAGCACCTTCCAGCGCAGGAGGTCGAGCTTGATTTTCTTTGTTAGTGGCGTGATATTAAGTTCCCATGCTAACTCGGGAAGAAGTGAGATATGTATTCCTAGGTATTTGAAGCTGTTTCTCCGAACTGGGATGTTTCGTTGCCAGTCTATACAGTCGCGAGAGCGGTGTAGGGGGACTAGCAGAGACTTGGCTGGGTTCAGGATCAATCCTGAGGCTTCTGCGAAAAGTCTCAGGATTTCTAGGACGCGCGGGCCGCTTTTGGGTGGGTTGGAGATATACAGAAGAACATCGTCTGCGTATAATGCCACTCGGTCTTCCGAACCGATGGGCCAGTGCCAGCCCTCAATCAATGGGTCGTTTCTCAGTAGTATCGCCAAGGGTTCTATTACTAGCGCAAAAAGTAGAGGGGATAGCGGGCATCCCTGTCGCGTTCCACGGCCAATGGGGAACGGGTCGGAGACTACTCCGTTCACCCGGACTCGGGCAGTCGGATTAGAGTATAGGAGTTTCACTAGTCCTCTGAATTTCGGTCCGAGCCCATTTTTATGCAGGACCTGTTCGAGGTAAGACCAATCCACCGTATCAAAGGCCTTTTCAAAATCAAGTAGAAGTAGTGCCAAGTATTTGTGTGACAGAGTTTGGCGGTGCGCCAAAGCCAGATGTAACCGCCTGATGCAGTGCCTGGTACTACGGGTAGGCATGAAGCCACATTGGTCAGGGTGAACCAGAGTGGGCATTACCTCCTTTAGTCTGGAGGCAAGGATCGAGGAGAGTACCTTAATTTCGACATTTAGGAGCGAGATGGGCCGGTACGCTGAGCAGTGTCGTGAAGGGGGCTGGGTTTTGGGGATCACCACAATTTTCGCTTGGTCAATCTCAGTGGGGAAGCGGCCTTGGTTTTCAGCTTCGTGGTACATATTAAGTAGGTGGGGACCCAGGATGTCCCTGCATTTACTATATAGTTCTGCTGGGAAGCCGTCCGGGCCTGGGGTTTTGCCCGTTGCCAGGCTAGATATTGCACTGCCAATCTCAGCAAGGGTAATGGCCTCCTCCATTCTATTTCTCGCCTCTGGGGACACCCTTGGAAGGGTAATATCGTTTAGTAGTGGGGTCTCTCTCTCAATGGGGGGCGTGGGTGCTTGGCATATAGACGCGTATAGTAGGAGGCGAAGCTCTGTGCAATTTCTGCAGATGTTTTAACAAGGGAGCCAGTGCAGCAGTTTCCCGTTTTTATCCCCCCATCCATATATTCGGGCTGCTGAGGCTCTCCACATGTGTTTGGCCGACTCCAGCATCATATGTTTGATATCCTCTCTCACCCTAGTCAGTCGCCTCATGGTAGAGGCCGAGGCCGAGTTTACATGCTGGCGTTCCAGTCTTAGAGCCTCGGTTTCCATTACAGAGATCTGGGAGTTCTGGTCCCGCTCACGGGACCGAAGAATGTGTTTGGCGTGCCCTCTAAGAGTAGCCTTACAAGCGGCCCATATTATTCCTGGGGATTGAACCGAACCTACGTTAAGTTCAAAATATTGACTGAGGTGATTCCTGAGCTCCTGCATGTAATCTTTATCCTGCAGGTGCCAAGCGTTCAGGCGCCCCATAGGCCGTTTGGTGGGGTCTACTCCGCCTAGTCGGATACTTATCGGCGCATGGTCCGAGACCCCTCGGGGGAGAATCTCTGCCCCGGTGATGTTTAAGAAGTCCAGAGCGGGCATAAACACAAGGTCTATTCTGGATTGCGTCTGGTGGGCCGCGGACGTGTGCGTGTACTGGCGCTCTCTGGGGTGCCAGGTGCACCACACCTCGCACAGGCCGAGGCTTTCCGCCCAATTGCTTAGGGCTAAAGCCCTCTGAGATCTATTGGTGGTGATTTCCCCAGATATGTCCAGAGTTGGGTCAAGGACCGCATTGAAGTCGCCCCCCAGTAGGGTGGTCCCTTGGGGAAGTCCTGAGGTCACTCGGTGGAGCGAAAGTAGGAAGGTGTCAAGCCCCGCTGGAGGGGCGTAGGCACATACAAGGTTTAACGGGTGTCCCTGAAGAGTCCCTGTGACTACTACGAATCTACCCTGTGGGTCGGACTGCGTGGCTGTGATCACCATGGGTAAAGATCGGTGCAGTAGGATAGCCACCCCTCTAGAGCCTCTGGAGAACCCTGCGTGGTATACTCTATCATATCCTCCTCGCGCGAGCATAGGGCATCTGGATCCCAGGAGGTGGGTCTCCTGGAGGAGGACCACGGAGGGGGAATATCTACGGAGAGTGTGGAATACTGCTGATCTCTTGATCTTGTCCAATAGGCCATTTACATTCCAGGAAAGGACTTGGGTCATCAAGGGCCAAGCGTGAGGTGTGTAGGTGTTACGCAAGATTTAGTGTGTGGGTGTAAACCCAGGGACGACCATTTCCAACAATTAGGCGAAATCTTAAAGTTACAAACCAGGCTGACTAACTCGTAGCCCTTTAAACCCAACTCAAACTCCCCCCCCCCCTGAAACTCCCCTCCTCCCCATACTCCCACCCCGGAAGCATCTGTCGCCCAAAAACCCAACCAAAACCAGACAGCCAGCATTGCTGTCGTTGGGGTGGAGTGGTGGACCCCTCCTTTCTTTCGGATCAGTTGCAATTAGCGGTCGCAAAGCGAGCATTCAACACCATATTTTAAAAGGTCTCTGGTGTCGACAACGGCAGTCCCACTGGGGCCTGCCCGAGCACATCAGGCGCGGCCAGTCTCTTCCCGCGTCCAACGAGGGGGCCGCACACGACTTGTCAGCCGAGCACCGGAGATTGACTCAGGCGACCATCTTCTGTCACTAGGGCCGGTGTCTGAGGCCCCGGAAGAGCGTCCGCCGTGATCTCAGTCTGTGAGCCTGAGTCTTGGGCCGTCTCACCGTCCGCAGGAGTGTTCAGGTCTTTCCGTCTACCTCTTCGAGATCTGGTGCGTCGCCTGCTCCTCCGAGGTCCTTCTGAAGAGGGGGGTATGACACAAGGGGTTTTCCCGGCAGCCCCCAATGGACCCCTCCGGGCCCGACGCCCTCCTCCGTCAGCCAGTCCCACGCCTCCTCAGGTGATTCGAAGAAGTATGCTTTCCCAGCCATGAGAACTTTGAGGCGAGCAGGGAAGAGGAGCATGTATGAAAGTTGCATTGCCCTGAGTTTTTGCTTAACTTGCTCATACGACCTGCGGCGGGTTTGGACCTCTCTGGTGTAGTCCGGAAAAATTAGGATTTTGTGGTTTTCCCATTGAAGATCCTCCAACCTCCTCGCTTCTTTAAGGATGTTGTCTCTATCTTTAAAATTTAAAAAACGTGCGATCATTGGGCGCTTCGGGCCGCCCGGGGGGGGGGCGAGGTGCGAGTGCCCTGTGGGCTCGTTCAACTGCGAACAGGGGCGAGAGGGATTGGTCCGGCATCCACGTTTT